>NC_048587.1:58426973-58504473 GCF_013265735.2 Oncorhynchus mykiss
AAATATCCGACTGATTTACAGTAATTTATGTGCCCATTTGAATGTTAATTGGTCAGTAGACGTCATGATGTTTGACATACTATTCTGGAAAATAGTGTGTTGAGAGGCCTTGGTCCATATACAGTACCAGTCAAAAGTTTGGACAAACCTACACATTCAAAGGTTTTTATTTATTTTTACTATTTTTTTTACATTATAGAATAATAGTGAAGACATCAAAATTATGAAATAACACATATGGAATCATGTACTAACCAAAAAAGCGTTAAACAAACCAAAATTTATATTTGAGTTTCTTCAAAGTAGCCAACGTGACAGCATTGCACTCTCTTGGCATTCTCTCAACCAGCTTCATGAGGTAGTCTCCTGGAATGCATTTCAACTATCAGGTGAGCCTTGTTAAAAGTTAGTTTGTGGAATTTCTTTCCTTCTTAATGTGTTTGAGCCAATCAGTTGTGTTGTGACAAGGTAGGGGTGGTATACAGAAGATAGCTCTATTTGGTAAAAGACCATGTCCAAATTATGGCAGGGACAGCTCAAATAAGCAAAGACAAATGACAGTCCATCATTACTTTAAGACACGAAGGTCAGTCAATCTGGATAATTTCAAGAACTTTGAGAGTTTCCTCAGGTGCAATTTCAAAAAAGCATCAAGCGCTACGATGAAACTGGCTCTCATGAGGACCGACACAGGAAAGGAAGACCCAATCATTTCAAGGGAGAGTAGATGTGTGTTTCTGTTATTTGCATGGGAAGATAAAGAAAACGGAAATGTAGCCGAGGATAAACCCGGATCTGAGACAATCTGGAATTTTTATCTTGTGGATGGTCTGAAAACTGCATTTGTCTTTAGTATTTTGGAGATAGACAATCCATTGAGGGGAAAAAAGAGTACAGATCATCAGCAGCTATTAACATTGGCCAACAACGTGTAACAGGTTAGGACACTGATCTTAGCCTCTGCCTGCCTGCCTGCCTGCCTGCCTGCCTGCCTGCCTGCCTTCCTGCCTGTCTGTTATGTCAACTGTCAGCCAATCTGCTATGTAGTCTGTCAGCCAGTCTGTTATGTAGTCTGTCAGCCAGTCTGTTATATAGTCTGTCAGCCAGTCTGTTATGTAGTCTGTCAGCCAGTCTGTTATGTAGTCTGTCAGCCAGTCTGTTATGTAGTCTGTCAGCCAGTCTGTTATATAGTCTGTCAGCCAGTCTGTTATGTAGTCTGTCAGCCAGTCTGTTATGTAGTCTGTCAGCCAGTCTGTTATGTAGTCTGTCAGCCAGTCTGTTATTTAGTCTGTCAGCCAGTCTGTTATGTCATCTGTCAGCCAGTCTGTTATGTCATCTATCAGCTAGTCTGTTATGTCATCTGTCAGCCAGTCTGTTATGTCATCTGTCAGCCAGTCTGTTATGTCATCTGTCAGCCAGTCTGCCAGCCAGTCTGTTATGTCATCTGTCAGCCAGTCTGTTATGTCATCTGTCAACCAGTCTGTTATGTAGTCTGTCAGCCAGTCTGTTATGTCATCTGTCAGCCAGTCTGTTATGTAGTCTGTCAGCCAGTCTGTCAACCCCTATGTAGGCTGTGTTAATGGGAGAGTTGATGCAAATGGTATGACACAGGGTTAGCATGGATGTTAACCGGAGCTATGTAACATGGTTTGGTTGTTATACTGAGATTAAGACTGAGATTTTCTTTTATTAGGATACATGTTGTTACAATGGTGATAATGGTTGATTGCAATTTCTTTAGGCTTATTAGAAAATGCACTATTGCATATTTCAATTTTCAAAAGTATGAAGTTAAAATGACACAATTTTACTTCACCTCTAAGTACACTGAACAAAAATATTAACGTAACATGTAAAGCGTTGGTCCCATGTTTCATGAACTGCAATAAAAGTTCCCAGAAATGTTCCATACACACGAAAAGCTTGTCTCTCAAATGTTGTGGACACATTTATTTACATCCCTGTTAGTGAGCGTTTCTTCTTCGCCAAGTTAATCAACCCACATGACAGATGTGGCATATCAATTAGCTGATTAAACAGTGATCATTACACAGGTGCACCTTGGGCTGGGGGCAACAAAAAGGCATCTCTAAAATGTGCAGTTTTGTCACACAACACAGATGTCTCAAGTTTTGAGGGAGCGTGCAATTGGCATGCTGACTGCAGGAATGTCTAACAGAGCTGTTGCCAGATAATTTAAAGTTAATTTATCTACCAACGTCAATTTAGAGAATTAGTCCTAATGTCCAACTGGCCTCACAACCGCAGATCACGTGTAACCACACCATTCCAGGACTTCCACTTCCGGCATCTTCACCTGCAGGATCGTCTGAGACCAGCCACCTGGACTGCTGATGAAACTGTGCGTTTGCACAACCAAGCATTTCTGCACAAATTATAAGAAACAGTCTCAGGGAAGGAAGCTCATCTGCGTGCTCATTTTCCTAACCAGCGTCTTGACCTGACTGCAGTTCGGCATCGTAACCGACTTCAGTGGGAAGACTCTCACCTTCGATGGCTACTGGCAGGCTAGAGAAGTGTGCACTTCAATAATGAATCCCAGTTTCAACTACACCGGGCAGATGGCAGACAGCTTGTATGGAGTTGTGTGGGCGAGCGGTTTGCTGATGTCAATGTTGTGAACAGAGTGCCCCAAGGTGGTGGGGTTATGGTTTGGGCATATTCTAAGGACAACAAACACAATTTAATTTTATCGATGGCTATTTGAATGCACCGAGGCACTGTGATGAGATCCTGAGGCCCATTTTATTGCCATTCATCCGCCGCAATCACCTCATGTTTCAGCATGACAATGCACATCCCCATGTCACAATGACATGTACACAAATCCTGGAAGCTGAAAATGTCTCAGTTCTTCCATGGCCTGCATACTCACCAGACATGTCACCCAAGGAGCATGTTTGGGATGCTTTGCATTGACGTGTACGACATCATGTTCCAGTTCCCGCCAATATCCAGCAACTTCACACAGCCATTGAAGAGCAGTGGGACAACATTCCACAGGCCGCAATCAATGGCCAGAGGCAAATGGTGGTGTTGGATTCTGAGTTAAACTTGGAACATATCTAAGGAGCGATAGAGACTGGTTTTTACATCAGAAGTTAATGGTTATCTGTAGGAGCCAGATGGCTTTGGAATGTGTTGGGTGGACAGGAGGAAGTGACAGGATTGCTACAGGGGATACAGATGGACATCTGTGGATTAGGAAAATGAGGGGTTGAGGTCAGATCCCCTTAAGGGAGAAATTATGGTTTATTACCCTATTCCTTGGTTATTACCCTATTACCCTATTACTTAGGATCACCACTTTATTTTAAGATTGTGACATTTCAGAATAATAGTAGAGAGAATGATGTATTTCTTTGATCACATTCCCAGTGGGTCAGACATTTACATACACTCAATTAGTATTTGGTAGCATTGCCTTTAAATTGTTTAACCTGGGTCAAACATTTTGGGTAGCCATCCACAAGCTTCCCACAATAAGTTGGGTAAATTTTGTCCCATTCCTCCTGACAGAGCTGGTGTAACTGAGTCAGGTTTGTAGGCCTCCTTTGCTCGCACACGCTTTTTCAGATCTGCCAACACATTTTCTATAGGATTGAGGTCAGGGCATTGTGACTGCCACTCCAATAACAAAAATGTCCTTAAGCCATTTTGCCACAATTTTGGAAGTATCCTTGGAGTCATTGTGCACTTGGATGAGCCATTTGCGACCAAGCTATAACTTCCTGACTGATGTCTTGAGATGTTGCTTCAATATATCCACATAATTGTCCTTCCTCATGAAGCCATCTATTTTGTGAAGTACAGCAGTCCCTCCAGAGGCAAAGCACCCCCACAACATGAGGCTTCCACCTCGTGCTTCATGGTCAGGATGGTGTTCTTCAGCTTGCAAGCCTCCCCCTTTTTCCTCCAAACATAAAGATGGTCATTATGGCCAAACAGTTCTATTTTTGTTTCATGAGACCAGATTACATTTCTCCAAAAAGTACGATATTTGTCCCCATGTGCAGTTGCAAACCGTAGTCTGGCTTTTTTATGGCGGTTTTGGAGCAGTGACTTCTTTCTTGCTGAGTGGCCTTTCAGGTTATGTCGATATAGGACTCGTTTTACAGTGGATATAGATATTTTTGTTCCTGTTTCCTCCAGCTTCGTTACAAGGTTCTTTGCTGTTGTTCTGGGATTGATTTGCACGGTTCACACTAAAGTAAGGTTCATCTCTAGGAGACAGAACGTGTCTCCTTCCTGAGCGGTATGATGGCTGCGTTGTCCCATGGTGTTTATACTTGCGTACTATTGTTTGTACAGATGAGCGTGGTACCTTCAGGTGTTTGGAAATTGCTCCCAAGGATGAACCAGACTCGTGGAGGTCTAACATTTTTTTTTCTGAGGTTTTGGCTGATTTCTTTAGATTTTCCCGTGATGTCAAGGAAATTTGTCGGGTGGTTGAAAAACCTGTTTTAATGACTCCAACCTAAGTGTATGTAAACTTCCGACTTCAACTGTATATTTGTGGTGGTGGACACATGTGTTGTCTGAATGCAGCTGTATTGACCCTCTGACCCTCAGAATAAACGTGGCTCAGCTTTCATAATGTCTGTTGAGTGTTTTACTCTGAGAATTAGAACCCAACACTGGTCACACCAGATACTGACTGGTTTTCTGATCCACACCCCTACTTTTTTAAGGTATCTGTGACCAACAGATGTACAGTATATCTGTGTTCCCAGTTATGTACAATCCATAGATTAGGGCCTAATGAATTTATTTAAATTGACTGATTTCCTTACATGAACTGTCACAAAAACTTTGAAATTGTTTGATGGTGTGTTTATATTTTAGTTCAATGTATACTAGACAGTGTCTTAATAAAAAATCTGTATATTCTTCAGAATTTCAAGTAACTTTAATTAGTTGTAGCGGTTGTGGATAAAGTGAATGAGTTGTAATGATTTTTATTCAGTTTAATTTAGATAATTTACTAATTTATTCAACTAAACATTGTTATTATCATGAATGACGGTTTGTGGGTTAACACTTACAGTACGCATATGTTTTCATCCTATTGGTCCATATACAAATTCATAATACTGTACTGAATGAAACATATACACCATATAGTATTGAAATAATAACATAGTATCTACTGATAACAACAGTACAATTTGACACCCTTAACAAGGGTTGCTATCTTACAAACATGAGGTAGCTAAGACCCTATCTATTTTGATTCAAAATTGCACAATGATATATAGATTTGGTGTAATGCAATGCATGTAAATTTGGCTATGAAGACTATGACCCATGCAATAAAATAATTGTATGTAACAGGTATACTATCTGTGACAAAATAAACAAGAGTGAATATAATAAACTAGTAGAAGATGATAACAAGAGACCCTGAGGCTGTCATACGGTACAAGATGATGGAGGTGGTCCAATTCTAGATCACCCCCTAGACCCTACGCACTTGTGGAAATCCAAGAGCTTTTCATTGGTATAAGAAACTTGGTGAAACTTACAACAAATATATCAGAGGGTAAGATGGAGCCATTTATATATTGTTTACAACTGTCAAATCCTCTGAGATCTCCACAATGATATAGGATATAGGTATAGGATCTAGGGGTCAGTTTAGAGGACAGGTGAGTGATCCTTGTGTTCCCCTCTGGGGCTGAAGCCCAATTGTTATGACACGGGAGTGAGTGGCGTAACACTGAGTTGTCATTGAGTTCGAGGGGGTGAGGGTGGAAGTGGTGGTTGTAGAAGTTTTTGTGGTGTGGGGGTTGGGGTGGTGTGAGTAGGTTGGGGTAATGTGTGTGTGTGTGTGTGTGTGTCGGGGTGTGGGGTGGGGTTACAAATGCAGAGGGAGGAAGAGGGATTATCAGGCTCTGTATCAAACAAACCGAAGCTATATACCTTGTAGATCAGCTTTCATCAATGCTTGATTAAGTCAGCAAAACAGTAAGGAAAGGAAAAGGCAGAATACACCAGAGGTTAGTAAAGCACTGAAATGTTGTCAGAGACTGTAATAACAGGAAACACAAATATAAGCAGGAGAGGATGGAGAGACGTCAGAGAGAAGATGGAAAGAGGTCAGAGAGAAGACAGAGATATGAGATATGACAGAGAGAAGACGGAGACAACAGAGAGAAGATGGAGAAACAACAGAGAGAAGACGGAGAGACGTCAGAGAGAAGATGGAGAGACAGACAGAAGATGGAGAGATGACAGAGAGATGTCAGAGAGAAGATGGGGAGATGTCAGAGAGTAGACAGAGAGAAGATGGAGAGACGAGAGAGAGAAGACGAAGAGATGTCCGAGAG
The DNA here is from genome assembly GCF_013265735.2 of Oncorhynchus mykiss. NCBI lineage: Eukaryota > Metazoa > Chordata > Actinopteri > Salmoniformes > Salmonidae > Oncorhynchus > Oncorhynchus mykiss. The sequence goes on from NC_048587.1 coordinate 58,433,324, forward strand.
TAGACAGAGAGAAGACAAGAGAGGTCAGAGTGAAGACGGAGAGACGACAGAGAGAAGACGGAGAGACGACAGACAGAAGACGGAGAGACGACAGAGAGAAAACGGAGAGACGACAGAGAGAAGTCGGAGAGAAGTCAGAGAGACAAAGTAACAAACAAGATTTCATGAGTCAATCAGAAACATAAAATAGGAGAGAATAAAAGCAAGGGAATTGAAGGTCGTAAGAAGTGGATACATTTTAATTGTTCTTTGAGGTGACGGAAGAAGCAGATATAATTTTAGTAGTGATAATTACGAACAATCACATACAGTACCTTCTTATTCAGTTACTCACTCGCACCTACACTTCAGTCAGTCAGTCACACCTACAGTTCAGTCAGTCAGTCACAAATACACTTCAGTCAGTCAGTCAGTCAGTCACACCTCCAATTCAGTGAGTCAGTCAGTCACAACTACACTTCAGTCAGTCAGTCAGTCACACCTACAGTTCAGTCAGTCAGTCAGTCACAAATACACTTCAGGCATGCAGTCAGTCAGTCACACCTACACTTCAGTCAGTCAGTCACAAATACACTTCAGTCAGTCAGTCAGTCAGTCAGTCACACCTACACTTCAGTCAGTCATTCACACCTACAAGTCAGTCAGTCAGCCACACCTCCAATTCAGTGAGTCAGTCAGTCACAACTACACTTCAGTCAGTCAGTCACAACTACACTTCAGTCAGTCAGTCACAACTACACTTCAGTCAGTCAGTCACACATACACTTAAGTCAGTCAGTCACACTCACTCTTCAGTCAGTCAGTCAGTCAGTCAGTCAGTCAGTCAGTCACACCAACACTTCAATCAGTCAGTCACACCTACACTTCCGTCCATCACTCACACCTACACTTCAGTTAGTCATTCACACATACACTTATGTCAGTCAGACCTAAACTTCAGTCAGTCACTCACACCTACATTTCAGTCACTCAGTCACACCTACACTTCAGGCAATCAGCCAGTCAGTCAGTCTCAACTACACTTCAGTCAGTCAGTCAGTCAGTCAGTCACACTTACAATTCAGTCAGTCAGGCAGTCAGTCAGTCACACCTCACTTTAGTCAGTCACACCTCACTTCAGTCAGTCAGTCACCCCTACACTTCAGTCAGTCACACCTACACTTCAGTCAGTCACACCTACACTTCAGTCAGTTTCTCACACCTACACTTGTCAGTCATTCACACCTACACTTCAGTCAGTCACATCTACACATCAGTCAGTCACACCTACACTTGTCAGTCAGTCACACCTACACTTCAGTCAGTCAGTCACACCTACACTTCAGTCAGTCACACCTACACTTCAGTCAGTCACACCTAAACTTCAGTCAGTCACACCTACACTTCAGTCAGTCACATCTACACATCAGTCAGTCAGTCACACCTACACTTCAGTCAGTCACACCTACACTTGTCAGTCATTCACACCTACACTTCAGTCAGTCACATCTACACATCAGTCAGTCAGTCACACCTACACTTCAGTCAGTCACACCAACACTGAACTGATCTTCCATGGGTTGTTTGGATTGCGTATCTTCCTCTGGAAGTTTGGATATTGAATATGGTATTGTACTCTGCTGCAGTTGTGTGGAACAGTTTACAACAATAACAATAATATCAACACATCTGTGTCATAGCATTATCATTATATAGAACAGTATTACACAGAAAGAGTGGAGGACGATGACATTGAAATTAAAACTATTAAATACAACTATTATTTACACAACACAAATCTAATCCATATTTCAAGAAGATTTTCTTCTGGCAAACACGCAGACTCACTAAGCATGCACAGAGCACAGTGTGTGTGTGTGTGTGTGTGTGTGTGTGTGTGTGTGTGTGTGTGTGTGTGTGTGTGTGTGTGCTTGTACAAATGTGGTCAGTGATATTAATCTGATTGAGAGTAATCTGATTATACTGTCAGTGTCCCAACTTCTGCCGAAGTTGGTCCCTCTCCTTGTTTGGGCGATGTTCGGCGGTCAACGTCACCGACCTTCTAGTCATAGCTGATCCATGTTTCATGTTCCATTGGTTTTGTCTTCCATCACACCTGGTTCCAATCCCATCAATTACATGTTGTGTATTTAACCCTATGTTCCCCCTCATGTCCTTGTGGGTGATTGTTTATTGTAAGTGTTTGTGTACGTCTTTCCTGGTGTGTGTTGGGTTATGTTACCCCTTGATTTTTATTATTCTGTTTTCCGGTGGGTTTTTGTTAATAAACTGCGCTGTTGGAAACACAGTTATTTCTCTCCTGCGTCTGACTTCTCTGCCGCCAGGTCACACCCTTACAGTCAGTGAGTGTAATCTGATTATACTGTCATTGAGAGCAATCTGATTATATGGTACCCGAATGAATCAGAAATGATGAGGGTAGAGGACTGGCAGCTGTTAACAAATTCTAACAGCATACCAACATAGTTTATGGAGGTTAACATGTGCCACGGGTGAGTTTTTTGTACGTGTGTGTGTGTGTGTGTCTGTGTGTGTGTGTGTGTGTGTGTGTGTGTGTGTGTCTGTGTGTCTGTGTGTCTGCCTGTCTGCGTGTGTATGTGTTTATATGCATATGAGAGCAGAGTACAAGGACTGTTGACAAACAAGGAAAAGTGTTCACATTATTGAGAAGTGAATGAAAGGTTGGTTAATGAATTACGTAAGAGGCTGATGAATCACAGTGTGAGGCTGTCAAGACCAAAGTAGAAGCATTGGGGAACTAATGTTGTTTCTAGAGTGTGAAATGCAAATGGTTCTTTCATAGTGACTTCTATGTAGAAAGATAACATGTATTCCCCTTTGGAAGGCTGGTGGACTTTAAAAGGCGAAATACACTGTTATTTCAGACAAGTTATTGTCTTCGTTTCTTCAATGTTCAACCAGCCTTTGCACTGAGGAAGGCATCTTAGAGGAGAGTTCACTGGTTGCTTGACTGTATTTTACACCATGTATAGTCCAGTGTACACAAATAACCATGACAGTCATTCAATGATTACAGTGAAAAAAGAGAGGAAATCATTATGAATAGCTCAGATTTGTCCACAAATATTTGAATTTGAGAATTTGAGTCTTACCTCTGTTATGATAGTAGCCAGGGTGTCTTATCTCTGTTATGATAGTAGACAGGGTGTCTTATCTCTGTTATGATAGTAGCCAGGGTGTCTTATCTCGGTTATGATAGTAGCCAGGGTGTCTTATCTCTGTTATGATAGTAGCCAGGGTGTCTTATCTCCATTTTGATAGTGGCCAAGGTGTCTTATCTCTGTTTTTCTACATGCTACAGGCAGAAGAGGATGGGTCACCCTAGGCCAGGTTACTCTACATCACTTTGTGACAAAGTCTAATGTAAAAAGGTCTGAAATACATTTGATTGAGTTGTCACCTTCTCAACCCTTATCTATCTGGCCCACACATGCCAGGGTTAGCTTGGGTTAGCTTGTGTTAGTGTGTGTTAGGGTGTGTTTACCTTCGCAGCCCCTCTCTATCTGGCCGACACATGCCAGGGCATCTGACATCAGGTCCGGGAGGCGTCCGTTCAGGTCCACCGATGCTAGGCAACCCTGGAAGCCTTCCTTGGCGTGAACTAATTTGGGAAGCTCCTTGTACGTCTCTTTGGCCACGCCACCTATATACAGGTCGCCTGTGAAGGATGGGGGAGGAAGAAGATGAAGACTAGTGGCATGTCAAGAAATTAAATCTCCAGACAAGCAGCGTATAGGAAATAGCTCTCTGGTTGACGTCTTCCATTATTAATAGGAATGAAGAAGATGAGGTGAATACACATGAGGGGGCAGACAAAGGGACAGGAAGTGTTAATATGTCACTGGTGAGGTGACTATTCAGAATGAGAAAGGGAGAGAACAGACAAATGGATTGGTGCTGTTCAGTAAAACAACCCTATACACCAAGTCACTGTGCTCCGTCATATCCTCACATGATCTCTCCTTGCTATGAGAATGATACTCAACTACTTATTTCCTTCCCCCCAAGATGTAGCTGCATGCCCACTGCAAGACCTCTCCATCACAGATGACAACTCCACGGTGTCCGCCTCCCAGAGCGCAAAGAACCTTGGCGTGACCCTGGACAACATCCTGTAGTTCTCTGAAAACATCAAAGCAGCGACCCGCTCCTGCAGGTTCATGCTCTACAACATCCGTAGAGTACGACCTCACCTCAAACAGGAAGAGCAATGGTGCAATGTTGCTGGACTAGAGCAACAAGACCATGGTGCTTGCCGACAGAGCAGCAAGAATAACTTCTCCTCTCTTCCTTCAGCCTACACTCAAACCCTACACCCCGAACTGAGTACTACATTCTGCCACCACACAAAATGTGTTTTTTTGGCAGAAATGCCTTGTGGAACATTTTAACTTTCATGTTTCTTAATAACAAACTTGTATTCCATCAGTAAATATGGATAAATTGTTCAATTTCGGGCCTACTTGGTTTAGCCACAAAAAAGGCAGGAACCTTCCCTCTAGCCATGAATTGCTGAGATAATGAGTGGGCTAGACATGCCGAGAGATGAGTTTCAGATGGGTCTGCGGTGTAGCATCTTGTGTCTATAAAATTAGCTTATCGTTATGTTTAGATAATCCTTTCTACTGCAGTTTTTTTTTAAATTTAGCAATGGAGAACTGCAAATATGTTGCTACCTGCTCTCAATAAAATTGCTGCCCTGAATTTATCAGGCGCTATCGACAAAGGTAAGTGGGAAAAAGTTCTGATGTACTACTTTCTGGAGGACGATCGTGTCATGCTGACTCTCTGACTCTGAAAATGAGACGATGAGGAAATCCCTGTTTTAGGTAAAAATATTTCAATTGAAGAAGACTTCTGATGACAGTGATGGGGAAGAAACGGCAATCAACAGTTTTGTTGTCAAGGAAGAAGTTGACCGAGTTTTGAAATCAGCGGAATGTCTGGTAGAAGCAGAGTATGATAAGGAGATGAATAGATTGATTGCAAATGCAGAGGGAGTTGCAAAGAGAACACAGAAGGCTGTTGTAAACACCTGTCTCTGGATTACATCTTCAAATGAAGGACAAACGTGGCATCCGTGACAGAGAGGGAGAAAGATATGATGATTCTTATGGCATTGCACACAGTCAGTGTGAACCAGAGCGACTTGACAAAACAGATCAAGCAAGATGTACAAACAAAACGGAAACGACACAGGACGTCTTATTTAATGAAAGGGGTTGCAGTATGCCATGAAGCATTTATCCATATATACGGGTAAGAGTCTAGCTACAGTTTCAGATATTATAAGTTTCAAATTTTTTCAGAAAGTTGTTTTCGTTGTAAATGAAAGCTGACTGTTAGCTAGCTAGCTGACGTTAGATGGCTGGCTTGCTAGCTAACATTACGTGTATGATCTGTGTAGTAATGTTATCTCAGAATGCCATTTCACATGGCTAGTTTTAGCCTAGTGTTAGCTAGCTAACTAGCTAACATTGAACCTATTTGGTTAACTTTAGCTAGCTATGACAATCGGTTTGTATTGCTAGTACTCTTTGGATTGGGATTATGGTTCATTGTTTAGCTAGCTATCTACATGTCTAAACAAAAAGAGACCAAGTTAAACTGTTAGCTAGCTAGCTGACGTTAGATGGTTGGCTCGCTCGCTAGCTAAAATTATGTTTATGATCTGTGTGTAGTAATGTTATCTCAGAGTTCCATTTCTCATTGCTAGTACTCTGTGGATTGGGATTATGGTTGTTTAGCTAGCATGTCTAAACAAAAGACTCCACTTCGCCAGATGATTACATGACCCATCAATTTAGCCATGTGTGTCTAACAGAGATTATAGCTATCTAATGAATAATAATGCTAAAATATTTGTATCTGGAATTTGTCTTTCAGCATCAATAGAACACACCTGACTCTCCTCCACCACTCATACAAGGAGAAGGGTCTAATGCCAATGGTTGATGACAACACTTGGTATGTAAGGCATAAACAACACGTTGTGACTATTGAGTTTACCTCCAACATGATTGGCACTACTTTTATTGATCTCACTTTATTTCCGTATTTTCCAGAGGTATATGTAGTCGGGGTGTGGAGAAAATTGCTACCCCACATCTCAAGCACTAAGCAGGCAAATGGCTTTCACGGAGCTATGCAAAGAGAAATACTTGATTGATGAAGGAAGGTCATTCAGCAAAGGCAGCAGCGTAGTCTTCAACTACATGTAATATTTCTTCAACAACTACAGAGTTTGGGAAACACGTGTGTACCTGAATTGTGATAAATGCAGTCGCCAAAACAAGAACACATTTGTGCTCTGGTATTGTGCCTGGCGGACCATACACAAGCTCCACCACAGTCTGGACCTTCACTTCCTGATCACAGGCCACACCTAGTTTGCCCCCGACTGGTGCTTTGGCCTCATCAAGCATCGCTTCAGAAAGACCAGAGTTAACACTTTGTCTGAGATTGCTGGTGTTGTGAAGCACTTCAGAATAATATTATTGCTAATATATTAATAATATTGCATTATATGAGGTTATTCTTCTTAACTAAACTTGGGAGGTGAATTGATGTTGTGCAAGGTTGTAATGTCTTCTCAATTGTATTAGTTATTTCCTGTTTAACAGCTTCGATGCTCTGGAGACTGGTGTTGTTGTCACCAAGGAATGTTCGGACTGAGTCGGGACCAGGTTTCAGCTGCTGCGCAACGATGACATCCTTCCTCCCATAGATGGTCTGACTGTACAAGCACCAAATGGACTGGACACAGCTAGACAACCTTATCGTGTTAAGAAGATCAGTGAGTTTTGTGACGAAGAGGCTATGGACATCACATACCCTGCACCAAAGGCAAGGGCAGCACAGAAACAGGCTCTCCGAATATAGATTCCCTTGTTCATGCGTGGTTCGGACGGACCAGTTCATCACTGGTGGTGAGTTCTCAGTCATAAGCACTATCTGCACTGTCTCTAGTCACATGACTCTCCCCTAACACACTACTATTTATGTTTTTATCCTGCTGCTCAGCCTGCTGCTTTACCCCTGATTGTATGCATATACAGTGCCTTGTGAAAGTCTTCGGCCCCCTTGAACTTTGCAACCTTTTGCCACATTTCAGGCCTCAAACATAAAGATATAAAACTGTATTTTTTTGTGAAGAATCAACAACAAGTGGGACACAATCATGAAGTGGAACGACATTTATTGGATATTTCAAATTTTTTAACAAATCAAAAACTGAAAAATTGGGCGTGCAAAATTATTCAGCCCCTTTACTTTCAGTGCAGCAAACTCTCTCCAGAAGTTCAGTGAGGATCTCTGAATGATCCAATGTTGACCTAAATGACTAATGATGATAAATACAATCCACCTGTGTGTAATCAAGTCTCCGTATAAATGCACCTGCACTGTGATAGTCTCAGAGGTCCGTTAAAAGCGCAGAGAGCATCATGAAGAACAAGGAACACACCAGGCAGGTCCGAGATACTGTTGTGAAGGAGTTTAAAGCCGGATTTGGATACAAAAAGATTTCCCAAGCTTTAAACATCCCAAGGAGCACTGTGCAAGCGATAATATTGAAATGGAAGGAGTATCAGACCACTGCAAATCTACCAAGACCTGGCCGTCCCTCTAAACTTTCAGCTCATACAAGGAGAAGACTGATCAGAGATGCAGCCAAGAAGCCCATGATCACTCTGGATGAACTGCAGAGATCTACAGCTGAGGTGGGAGACTCTGTCCATAGGACAACAATCAGTCATATATTGCACAAATCTGGCCTTTATGGAAGAGTGGCAAGAAGAAAGTCATTTCTTAAAGATATCCATAAAAAGTGTTGTTTAAAGTTTGCCACAAGCCACCTGGGAGACACACCAAACATGTGGAAGAAGGTGCTCTGGTCAGATGAAACCAAAATTGAACTTTTTGGCAACAATGCAAAACGTTATGTTTGGCGTAAAAGCAACACAGCTCATCACCCTGAGCACACCATCCCCACTGTCAAACATGGTGGTGGCAGCATCATGGTTTGGGCCTGCTTTTTTTCAGCAGGGACAGGAAAGATGGTTAAAATTGATGGGAAGATGGATGGAGCCAAATACAGGACCATTCTGGAAGAATGAGTCTGCAAAAGACCTGAGACTGGGACGGAGATTTGTCTTCCAACAAGACAATGATCCAAAACATAAAGCAAAATCTACAATGGAATGGTTCAAAAATAAACATATCCAGAATGGCCAAGTCAAAGTCCAGACCTGAATCCAATCGAGAATCTGTGGAAAGAACTGAAAACTGCTGTTCACAAATGCTCTCCATCCAACCTCACTGAGCTCGAGCTGTTTTGCAAGGAGGAATGGGAAAAAATTCAGTCTCTCGATGTGCAAAACTGATAGAGACATACCCCAAGCGACTTACAGCTGTAATCGCAGCAAAAGGTGGCGCTACAAAGTATTAACTTAAGGGGGCTGAATCATTTTGCACGCCCAATTTTTCAGTTTTTGATTTGTTAAAAAAGTTTGAAATATCCAATAAATGTCGTTCCACTTCATGATTGTGTCCCACTTGTTGTTGATTCTTCACAAAAAAATACAGTTTTATATATTTATGTTTGAAGCCTGAAATGTGGCAAAAGGTCGCAAAGTTCAAGGGGGCCGAATACTTTCGCAAGGCACTGTATGTCCAAATACCTCCTTTTTGTTTGCGCGTTTAGTACACAATCCAAACTCACGATGCGCGGGCAAGTCCAGGCGAAATTTCAGAAGAAAAGTCATATTACAGTTCGTAGAAACATGTAAAATTAAGTATAGAATCAATCTTTAGGATGTTTTTTATCATGAATCTTCAATAATGTTCCAACCGGAGAATTCCTTTGTCTGTAGAAATGCAATGGAACGCAAGCAAACTCACACGTGATCAGCTCATGCCACTCTGGCAGACCTCTGACTCATTCAGCTCCCATTCCCCCCTCCTTCACAGTATAAGCATCAAACAAGGTTCTAAAGTTACAGGTCAGTAGATCCAGGTCAGTATATACAGGTCAGTATACACGTTGTTGATATGTAGTGGAAGCCTTGGGAAGTGGAATATGACCCCATAGACACTGTATATTCGATAGGCAATGACTTGAAAAACTACAAACCTCAGATTTCCCACTTCCAGGTTGGATTTTTCTCTCAGGTTTTTGCCTGCCATATGAGTTATGTTATACTCACAGACATCATTCAAACAGTTTTACAAACTTCCGAGTGTGTTCTATCCAAATCTACTAATACTATGCATATATTAGCAACTGGGCCTGAGTAGCAGGCAGTTTACTCTGGGCACCTTATTCATCCAAGCTACTCAATACTGCCCCCCAGTCCCAAAGAAGTTAAGAGGATGTGAACGATTCTGAATAGGTGTAGACCAACGAGAGCTCTCCAGTAGTAGTACCAAAACATTCAAAGGCCATTTTCTCAAAAGTGAGGTTACAAGTTTATCAACTTTCAAAGCAGAATTACTTTCCCAATTTTCCTCAAATGCGGTGTATGATAAACCATTTTGTAGCTCTGTGTCTCTGCTTTTATCCAATGTAAAAAAAACTGAAATTCAAATGTTGCTACATAAGACAAAATCAAGGCGGTCGGTCACTTATGTGGCTTTCTCACCTAGCTGTCTTAAGATGAATGCACTATCTGTGCACTCTGGATAAGAGAGTCTGCAAAAAAAAAAAGAATGTTAAATATACTTTATACACAGTTATAGACCAGTGTGGAACTACTGACCCCTGCTGGAAAAAAGCAGGTACTGATATGAACTGCATGCACTTCTTGTCTAGAACTGACAAAGGGCCTTGAAGCATGCATCTGTTCCAGGATACATAATAATAATAATAATAATAATAATAATAATAATAATAATAATAATAGTAATAATAATAATAAAGGGCCTTGTGATACAGTAATTCCATTAACAGGACTCTGACTGTCAACTGTAAAAGACTCCATGTCCAACAGCAGACCAGCAACCTCTGTCATACTGTACCCCAAAACCATAACAATAAGTGACGAACTCTGTCCAACAGCAGACCAGCAACCTCTGTCATACTGTACCCCAAAACCATAACAATAGTGACAAACTCTGTCCAACAGCAGACCAGTAAGCTCCTCTGTCACTCTGTACCCATAATGTCACTCGCCGTCACAGTAGATAGTAAAGTCAACCCCCAGCCCCAGGCAGCCTACCTTTCAGGTCCAGGTTCTTGGCTCCCATGGTGGTCTGGGTGGTGATCTTGGTGTCGATCTTGACGGTGTGGAGGTTGTTAGTGTCTCGTGAGATCATGACGTTGTGCCAGTGGTTATCATTCAGAGGCTTGTTGGAGTTGCCCTTGATCAGGTGAGCTCCGTTCCCCAGGTCTGATACGTAGTGCAGGTAGCTGGAAAAAGACAGGTAGTGACGTGAATAATGATGCAGACACACACACGCACACACACACACACACACACCCTTCAATATGAATTACTATCCTATAGTACAATTTGTCGTGACAAACCTACCCCTTGACCAGCTCGACCACAATGAAGTCGTTTCCATCCCCGCTGTTGAACAGTATGAGTCCATCTGATGAGGTGGTCTTGAACTGGAAGAACAGGTGCATAGAGTAGTAGGCCTGGAGAGTGGTCAGAGCAACGTAGCTCAACCGAGACTTGAACGTGACAGGGTCGGCAATGATGTTCTTGAAGCCAATCATGGCGTTGAGCTCACAGTAGTCAATGTCACCATTCTTACACAGGTCTACAGAGAGAATAGAATAGATACTTTGTTGATATTTTTTTTGACCAAGAACAGGAACACATTGTGAAGCACAATTCTGCAATGTACCTCCAGAGAGAAAGTACCATCTCTGCCTTGCTCAAGAGATCAATACTTTTCCATCTCCTGGCACAGGACTTGAACCAGCAACCTTCCAATTACCGACATGCCACTCCAACCTAGGGGCAACCTACCTATATAGGCCATGCCGTTGAAGGAGAGGCTCTGCAGGTGGCCTATGAAGTTAGAGGGCACCAGTGAAAGGAACCTCTTCTCTGTCACGATGCCCGTCTCAATGTTGTGGAACTCTAACTGGGTGTGGTCACCTGCCATTTGACCTATTGATTGACAGGAGTGAGTGTGAGAGGGGTGAGGGGACATAGGTAGGGGGAGGTCAATCAAAGAATGGGTTTATACACAAAGGGCTGCCTTCCCAAGACTGATTAAGATTAATAGTGGACTACCAAACTTGCTCAATGTTGAAATACTTTCTTGTCTATGTATATGTTTATGTGTAAGCCCACCTCAGCCACTCCAGTGCCCTGCACATTGAGTATGACCTGTATATACTGACTTGTAAATATTGACCTGTATATACTGACCTGTAAATATTGACCTGTATATACTGACCTGTAAATATACTGACAATATATGCTGACCTGTAAATACTGACCTGTATATACTGACCTGTAAATATACTGACATTACATGTTGACCTGAAAAAACTGACCTGTATATACTGATCTGTATAATGACCTGTGTATACTGAACTGTATCCTGAACATTATACTGACCTGTAAATACTTACCTGTAAATACTGAACTGTGTATACTGAACTTTGTATACAGACCTGTTAATACTGACCTGTAAATACCAACCTGTATATACCGACCTGTAAACTGACCTGCGTAAACTGACCTGTATATACCAACCTGTATATACTGACCTGTAAATACTGACCTGTATATACTGACCTGAAAAAACTGACCTGTATATACTGATCTGTATAATGACCTGTGTATACTGAACTGTGATTTCTGCCCTGTATATATTGTCCTGTATATATTGTCGTGTATATATTTACCTTTATATGCTGAACTGTATACTGACATGTAACTATTAACCTGTAAATATTGACCTGTAAATACTGAACTGTAAATACTGAACTGTGTAAAATGACCTGTGTATACTGACCTATGTATACTGACCTGTAAATTGACCTGTATATACTGACCTGTATCCTGAACATTATACTGACCTGTAAATACTTACCTGTAAATACTGAACTGTGTATACTGACCTTTGTGTACAGACCTGTTAAAACTGACATGTATATACTGACCTTTGTGTACAGACCTGTAAATACTGACCTGTAAATACCGACCTGTTTATACCGACCTGTATATACTGACCTGGAAATACTGACTTGTATATACTGACCTGTTTATACCGACCTGTATATACCGACCTGTATATACCGACCTGTAAACTGACCTGCGTAAACTGACCTGCATATACTGACCTGTAAATACTGACCTGTAAATACCGACCTGTTTATACCGACCTGTATATACTGACCTGTAAATACTGACCTGTATATACTGACCTGTAAATACTGACCTGTATATACTGACCTGAAAAAACTGACCTGTATATACTGATCTGTATAATGACCTGTGTATACTGAACTGTGATTTCTGCCCTGTATATATTGTCCTGTATATATTGTCGTGTATATATTGACCTTTATATGCTGAACTGTATACTGACATGTAACTATTAACCTGTAAATATTGACCTGTAAATACTGAACTGTAAATACTGAACTGTGTAAATTGACCTGTATATACTGACCTGTATCCTGAACATTATACTGACCTGTAAATACTTACCTGTAAATACTGAACTGTGTATACTGACCTTTGTGTACAGACCTGTTAAAACTGACATGTATATACTGACCTTTGTGTACAGACCTGTAAATACTGACCTGTAAATACTGACCTGTTTATACCGACCTGTATATACTGACCTGGAAATACTGACTTGTATATACTGACCTGTTTATACCGACCTGTATATACCGACCTGTATATACCGACCTGTAAACTGACCTGCGTAAACTGACCTGCATATACTGACCTGTAAATACTGACCTGTAAATACCGACCTGTTTATACCGACCTGTATATACTGACCTGTAAATACTGACCTGTATATACTGACCTGTAAATACTGACCTGTATATACTGACCTGAAAAAACTGACCTGTATATACTGATCTGTATAATGACCTGTGTATACTGAACTGTGATTTCTGCCCTGTATATATTGTCCTGTATATATTGTCGTGTATATATTGACCTTTATATGCTGAACTGTATACTGACATGTAACTATTAACCTGTAAATATTGACCTGTAAATACTGAACTGTAAATACTGAACTGTGTAAATTGACCTGTATATACTGACCTGTATCCTGAACATTATACTGACCTGTAAATACTTACCTGTAAATACTGAACTGTGTATACTGACCTTTGTGTACAGACCTGTTAAAACTGACATGTCTATACTGACCTTTGTGTACAGACCTGTTAATACTGACCTGTATATACTGACCTGTTTATACCGACCTGTTTATACTGACCTGTATATACCGACCTGTATATACCGACCTGTAAACTGACCTGCGTAAACTGACCTGCATATACTGACCTGTAAATACTGACCTGTAAATACCGACCTGTTTATACCGACCTGTATATACTGACCTGTAAATACTGACCTGTATATACTGACCTGTTTATACCGACCTGTATATACCGACCTGTATATACCGACCTGTAAACTGACCTGCGTAAACTGACCTGCATATACTGACCTGTAAATACTGACCTGTAAATACCGACCTGTTTATACCGACCTGTAAATACTGACCTGTATATACTGACCTGTTTATACTGACCTGTAAATACTGACCTGTATATACTGACCTGTTTATACCGACCTGTATATACTGACCTGTAAATACTGACCTGTATATACTGACCTGTATATACTGACCTGTATATACTGACCTGTAAAAACCGACCTGTTTATACTGACCTGTAAATACTGACCTGTATATACTGACCTGTTTATACCGACCTGTATATACTGACCTGTAAATACTGACCTGTATATACTGACCTGTATATACTGACCTGTATATACTGACCTGTAAATACTGACCTGTATATACCGACCTGTATATACCGACCTGTAAATACTGACCTGTATATAATGACCTGTATGTACTGACCTGTAAATACCGACCTGTTTATACCGACCTGTAAACTGACCTGCGTAAACTGACCTGTATATACCGACCTGTATATACTGACCTGTAAATACCGACCTGTATATACCGACCTGTATATACTGACCTGTATATACTGACCTGTATATACTGACCTGTATATACTGACCTGTAAATACTGACCTGTATATACTGACCTGTATATACTGACCTGTATATACTGACCTGTATATACTGATCTGTATGTACTGACCTGTAAATACCGACCTGTAAATACCGACCTGTAAATACTGACCTGTATATACTGACCTGTATGTACTGACCTGTTTATACCGACTTGTAAACTGACCTGCGTAAACTGACCTGTATATACTGACCTGAATATACTGAGATGTATGTACTGACCTGTATATACTGACCTGTATATACTGACCTGTATATACTGACCTGAATATACTGAGATGTATGTACTGACCTGTCTATACTGACCTGTATATACTGACCTGTTTATACCGACCTGTTTATACTGACCTGTATATACCGACCTGTATATACCGACCTGTAAACTGACCTGCGTAAACTGACCTGCATATACTGACCTGTAAATACTGACCTGTAAATACCGACCTGTTTATACCGACCTGTATATACTGACCTGTAAATACCGACCTGTTTATACCGACCTGTAAATACCGACCTGTATATACTGACCTGTATATACCGACCTGTATATACTGACCTGAATATACTGACCTGAATATACTGACCTGTATATACTGACCTGAATATACTGACCTGAATATACCGACCTGTATATACTGACCTGAATATACTGACCTGAATATACTGACCTGAATATACTGAGATGTATATACTGACCTGAATATACTGAGATGTATGTACTGACCTGTATATACTGACCTGTATATACTCACCTGAATATACTGAGATGTATGTACTGACCTGTATATACTGACATGTATATACTGACCTGAATATACCGACCTGTATATACTGACCTGAATATACTGACCTGAATATACTGACCTGAATATACTGAGATGTATATACTGACCTGAATATACTGAGATGTATGTACTGACCTGTATATACTGACCTGTATATACTGACCTGAATATACTGAGATGTATGTACTGACCTGTATGTACTGACCTGTATATACTGACCTGAATATACTGACCTGAATATACTGACCTGTATATACTGACCTGAATATACTGAGATGTATGTACTGACCTGTATATACTGACCTGTATATACTGACCTGAATATACTGAGATGTATGTACTGACCTGTATATACTGACATGTATGTACTGACCTGTATATACTGACATGTATATACTGACCTGTATATACTGACCTGTATATACCGACCTGAATATACTGAGATGTATGTACTGACCTGTATATACTGACCCGCATATACTGACCTGTATATACTGACCTGTATATACCGACCTGAATATACTGAGATGTATGTACTGACCTGTATATACTGACCCGCATATACTGACCTGTATATACTGATCTGTATGTACTGACCTGTAAATACCGACCTGTAAATACCGACCTGTTTATACTGACCTGTAAATACTGACCTGTATATACTGACCTGTAAATACTGACCTGTATGTACTGACCTGTAAATACTGACCTGTATGTACTGACCTGTAAATACTGACCTGTATGTACTGACCTGTAAATACTGACCTGTATGTACTGACCTGTAAATATCGACCTGTATATACTGACCTGTAAATACAGACCTTATTATACTGACCTGTATATACTGACCTGTATTTACTGACCTGTATATACTGACCTGTATATACTGACCTGTATGTACTGACCTGTATGTACTGACCTGTATATACTGACCTGTATGTACTGACCTGTATGTACTGACCTGTATATACTGACCTGTATGTACTGACCTGTATATACTGACCTGTATGTACTGGCCTGTATATACTGACCTGTATGTACTGACCTGTATATGCTGACCTGTATATACTGACATGTATGTACTGACATGTGTATACTGACCTGTATATACTGACCTGTATGTACTGACCTGTAAATACCGACCTGTTTATACCGACCTGTAAACTGACCTGCGTAAACTGACCTGTATATACTGACCTGAATATACTGAGATGTATGTACTGACCTGTATATACTGACCCGTATATACTGACCTGTATATACTGACCTGTATATACTGACCTGAATATACTGAGATGTATGTACTGACCTGTCTATACTGACCTGTATATACTGACCTGTAAATACCGACCTGTTTATACCGACCTGTAAATACCGACCTGTATATACTGACCTGTATATACTGACCTGAATATACTGAGATGTATGTACTGACCTGTATATACTGACCTGTATATACTGACCTGAATATACTGAGATGTATGTACTGACCTGTATATACTGACATGTATGTACTGACCTGTATATACTGACATGTATATACTGACCTGTATATACTGACCTGTATATACTGACCTGAATATACTGAGATGTATGTACTGACCTGTATATACTGACCCGCATATACTGACCTGTATATACTGACCTGTATATACTGATCTGTATGTACTGACCTGTAAATACCGACCTGTATATACCGAACTGTAAATACTGACCTGTATGTACTGACCTGTAAATACCGACCTGTAAATACCGACCTGTTTATACTGACCTGTAAATACTGACCTGTATATACTGACCTGTAAATACTGACCTGTATGTACTGACCTGTAAATACTGACCTGTATGTACTGACCTGTAAATATCGACCTGTATATACTGACCTGTAAATACAGACCTTATTATACTGACCTGTATATACTGACCTGTATTTACTGACCTGTATATACTGACCTGTATATACTGACCTGTATGTACTGACCTGTATATACTGACCTGTATGTACTGACCTGTATGTACTGACCTGTATATACTGACCTGTATGTACTGACCTGTATATACTGACCTGTATGTACTGGCCTGTATATACTGACCTGTATGTACTGACCTGTATATGCTGACCTGTATATACTGACATGTATGTACTGACATGTGTATACTGACCTGTATATACTGACCTGTATATACTGACCTGTATGTACTGACCTGTATATACTCACCTGTATGTACTGACCTGTATATACTCACCTGTATGTACTGACCTGTATATACTGACATGTATGTACTGACATGTGTATACTGACATGTATATACTGACCTGTATGTACTGACCTGTAAATACTGACCTGTATGTACTGACCTGTATGTACTGACCTGTATATACTGACATGTATGTACTGACATGTGTATACTGACATGTATATACTGACCTGTATGTACTGACCTGTAAATACTGACCTGTATGTACTGACCTGTATGTACTGACCTGTATGTACTGACCTGTATATTCTGACCTGTATATACTGACCTGTATATGACCTGTATATACTGACCTGAATATACTGAGATGTATGTACTGACCTGTATATACTGACCTGTATATACTGACCTGAATATACTGAGATGTATGTACTGACCTGTATATACTGACCTGTATGTACTGACCTGTATATACTGAGATGTATGTACTGACCTGTAAATACTGACCTGTAAATACTGACCTGTTTATACCGACCTGTATATACTGACCTGTAAATACTGACCTGTATATACTGACCTGTTTATACCGACCTGTATATACTGACCTGTAAATACTGACCTGTATATACTGATCTGTATGTACTGACCTGTAAATACCGACCTGTTTATACCGACCTGTATATACTGACCTGTATATACTGACCTGAATATACTGAGATGTATGTACTGACCTGTATATACTGACCCGTATATACTGACCTGTATACTGACCTGTATATACTGACCTGAATATACTGAGATGTATGTACTGACCTGTATATACTGACATGTATATACTGACCTGTATATACTGACCTGTATATACTGACCTGAATATACTGAGATGTATGTACTGACCTGTATATACTGACCCGTATATACTGACCTGTATATACTGACCTGTATATACTGATCTGTATGTACTGACCTGTAAATACCGACCTGTTTATACCGAACTGTAAATACTGACCTGTATGTACTGACCTGTAAATACCGACCTGTAAATACCGACCTGTTTATACTGACCTGTAAATACTGACCTGTATATACTGACCTGTAAATACTGACCTGTATGTACTGACCTGTAAATACTGACCTGTATGTACTGACCTGTAAATATCGACCTGTATATACTGACCTGTAAATACAGACCTTATTATACTGACCTGTATATACTGACCAGTATTTACTGACCTGTATATACTGACCTGTATGTACTGACCTGTAAATACTGACCTGTATGTACTGACCTGTAAATATCGACCTGTATATACTGACCTGTAAATACAGACCTTATTATACTGACCTGTATATACTGACCAGTATTTACTGACCTGTATATACTGACCCGTATATACTGACCTGTATGTACTGACCTGTATGTACTGACCTGTATATACTGACCTGTATGTACTGACCTGTATGTACTGACCTGTATATACTGACCTGTATGTACTGACCTGTATATACTGACCTGTATGTACTGGCCTGTATATACTGACCTGTATGTACTGACCTGTATATACTGACATGTATGTACTGACATGTGTATACTGACATGTATATACTGACCTGTATGTACTGACCTGTAAATACTGACCTGTATGTACTGACCTGTAAATATCGACCTGTATATACTGACCTGTAAATACAGACCTTATTATACTGACCTGTATATACTGACCAGTATTTACTGACCTGTATATACTGACCCGTATATACTGACCTGTATGTACTGACCTGTATGTACTGACCTGTATATACTGACCTGTATGTACTGACCTGTATGTACTGGCCTGTATATACTGACCTGTATGTACTGACCTGTATATACTGACATGTATGTACTGACATGTGTATACTGACATGTATATACTGACCTGTATGTACTGACCTGTAAATACTGACCTGTATGTACTGACCTGTATGTACTGATCTGTATGTACTGACCTGTATATACTGACATGTATGTACTGACATGTGTATACTGACATGTATATACTGACCTGTATGTACTGACCTGTAAATACTGACCTGTATGTACTGACCTGTATGTACTGACCTGTATGTACTGACCTGTATATACTGACCTGTATGTACTGACCTGTATATACTGACCTGTATATACTGACCTGAATATACTGAGATGTATGTACTGACCTGTATATACTGACCTGTATATACTGACCTGAATATACTGAGATGTATGTACTGACCTGTATATACTGACCTGAATATACTGAGATGTATGTACTGACCTGTATATACTGACCTGTATGTACTGACCTGTATATACTGAGATGTATGTACTGACCTGTATATACTGACCTGTATATACTGACCTGAATATACTGACCTGTTTATACTGACCTGTATATACTGACTGATTTTATATACGACATTATGGACTAGACCTGACCGATTTTCTGACCTAGTCCATAGTGAAACTGTGTCCTACATATAAAGGGGCAAAGGATCATCTTGAAAATTCTCACACATATAAAACATAGTCAGTTTGTTAGAGAGGGTGTGGTTGTACCTTCAACAGGTTGAAGATCATCTACGGTGAGTTTCAAACTCTTTCCCCTCCTGAACACACGCACCGTGTGCCACTCGTTATCGTTCAGGTTCTGACCAGCAAAAATGGTCTCCGGACCCTTGCCTGTAGGATAGCCCAAACAGTGGTTAAGACACACACACCTCACCCAGACAGTGGTTTTAACACACACACCTTGCCCAAACAGTGGTTTCACGCACACCTCGGGACAGGGAGAAAAGAAACCTGAGTTAGTGCAGTGACAGGGTGTGTGTAGAAGGGTAGGGAGAGAGGGGGAGAGAGGGAGAGAAAATCCTGCTCTCGTATTTCTATGAGTGTTCTATTACTAACGTCACTAGGAGGCAGTAACGCGCCACCACAGTGCTGGCCTAGCTTGGCGCTACAGAAGGGCAAGATACTGAGAAACAAACGTAATATTTTTTAGTTATTGTTATATGGCATTTAAAACCGTACTCTGTTGTCACCTCAATCAAATTAATTGTATATAATAATATTGGGGGCAAAAAATTATAGTCATAACTTAAATAGTCTTAACTAAAACAACTCAATCAAATGAATTGTAAACAATTATGTTAAAGGATACTTTGGGATTTTGGCAATGAGGCCCTTAATCTACTTCCCCAGTCAGATGAACTCATGGATACCATTGTATGTCTCTGTAGCTTGGTTTACAATCAAATGTCGACAATCATTTTATAAAGTCTGCATAAAACAATATGTGCTTTTTCCCACCAGAGATGTTTCCATTAAACTGACTTTTTGCGGATAAAAGGCTGTGCGTGTTGACATAGTGCACATAAAAAAAAAACTTTTTGTATGACTTCTGAAGGTAATTGGTTGCACCAGATCTTACTGTATTTAGGGGCTTCATAGCAAAGGGGGTTAATACATATGCACACACCACTTTTCATTTTTTTTTTTTCATTTTTTTTTTTTAAACAAGTAATTTTTTTCATTTCAATTCACCAATTTGGACTATTTTGTGTATGTCCATTTCATGAAATCAAAATCAATTTAAATTACAGGTTGTAATGCAAAAATAAATTAAAAATACCAAGGGGGGTGAATACTTTTGCAAAGCACTATATATGGAGATAGTTTAGTGCCAAAAATAAGGGTTTAAATATATATATATATATATATATATATATATATATATATATATAAAAAACATAAAAAATGGTTTTCTGATCTGCGTATGTAGTTAGTACTTCCTGTATTTCAATTTGTGAACCAATGCTAACTACTGTTAATGCAATGACTGGAAGTCTTTGGGGATCTACTAGCATGCTAGCAGATACTGTACTCATAGATTTCCAGTCATTGTGTTACCGGTTGTTAGCATTGACTCACGAAACTACTTCTAACTTCCTTCATACTTGAAACAACCCAATATTTCTATCCAACCATTTCATGTGGACGAATTACCTGACGTATGATGACGGTAGTACATTTTTTTGTTCGACATGGTGGGATATTTTTGTGTCGGTAAAATTAATTATGCGAGAAATGGTGGAAACGCCGGTGGAAACGCCTTAATGCACAAATATTGATATAATAACCATCATATCGAATGGTGAACTTGTGTTGTCCTGCCACTATAACTCAGGAAAGCATGCAGTTTATTAGACTACAGATGAAATAAGTTATGATGAACCTCACAGGGTGGTAAAAGTGTACGGTGATCTTGATGCTCCTTTCCAATAAATATTGAGGGTATTATTTTCCTCCGGCACATTGGCTAACCTGCCACCTGCATTGTGTCCCACCACACGCCAACCCCTCTTTTACGCTACTGCTACTCTCTGTTCATCATCTATGCATAGTCACTTTAACCATTTCTACATGTACATACTACCTCAATCAGCTTGACTAACCAGTGTCTGTATGTAGCCTCGCTACTGTCTATAGCCTGTCTTTTTACTGTTGTTTTATTTCTTTACTTACCTACTGTTCACCTAACACTTTTTTTGCACTATTGGTTATAGCCTGTAAGCAAGCATTTCACTGTAAGGTTGTATTTGGCGGAAGTGACAAATAAACTTAGATTTTGACTTGATGTAGACCAATGAGCTCTCCAAACAGGTCAGGGGCAATGTTGTGGAGAAGTACAGATCAGGGTTGGGTTATAAAAAAATCTAACTTTGAACATCACACGGAGCACCATTAAATCCATTATTCAAAAATGGAAAGAATATGGAACCACAACAAACCTGCCAAGAGAGGGCCGCCCACCAAAACGGACCAGGCAAGGAGGCTATTAATCAGAGAGGCAACAAAGAGACCAAAGATAACCCTGAAGGAGCTGCAAAGCTCCAAATTGGAGATTGGAGTATCTGTCCATAGGACCACTATAAGCCGTACACTCCACAGAGCTCGGCTTTATGGAAGACTGGCTAGAAAAAAGCCATTGCTTAAAGAAAAAAATAAGCAAACATGTTTTCCAAATGCATATCAGAGACTCCCCAAACATATGGAAGAAGGAACTCTGGTCAGATGAGACTAAAACTGAGCTTTTTGGCCATCAAGGAAAACGTTATGTCTCATGCAAACCCAACACCTCTCATCAACTTAAGAACACCATCCCCACAGTGAAGCATGGTGGTGGCAGCATCTTGCTGTGGGGATGTTTTTCATCGGCAGGGACTGGCAAACTGGTCAGAATTGAAGGAATGATGGATGGCGCTAAATATAGGGAAATTCTTGAGGGAAATTGGTTAAAGTCTTCCAGAGATTTGAGACTGGGACGGAGGTTCACCTTCCAGCCGGACGATGACCCTAAGCATACTGCTAAAGCAACACTTGTGTGGTTTAAGGTGAAACATTTAAAAGACTTGGAATGGCCTACTCAAAGTCCAGACCTCAATCCAATTGAGAATCTGTGGTATGACTTTTGCCGTACACCAAAGGAATCCATCCAACTTGAAGGAGCTGGTGCAGTTTTGCCTTGAAGAATGGGCAAAAATCCCAGTGGCTAGATGTGCCAAGATTATAGAGACATACCCCAAGAGACTTGCAGCTGTAATTGCTGCAAAATATGGCTCTACAAAGTATTGACTTTGAATAGTTTTTTTGGTCTTATTTCTTGTTCGTTTCACAATAAAAATATTTTGCGTCTTCAAAGTGGTATGCATGTTGTGTAAATCAAATGATACAAACCCCGCAAAACATTCAATTTTAATTCCAGGTTCCAAAAGTTAAAAGGGAATAGGCAACAAAATTTGAAAAATGCCAAGGGGGGTGAATACTTTTGCAAGCCACTGTATACTAAACTTCCATTAATTTGTTAAACTAGTACCAGGGGATCTTCAGACGAGTGTTGTGAGGCCTGTCGGTGTCAAAGAGCAACGAAAGGGACATGTATAGTACCAGTCTAAAGTTTGGAACACCTACTCATTACAGGGTATTTCTTGATTTTTACTATTTTCTATATTGTAAAATAATTGTGAAGACATCACAACTATGAAATAACACATATGGAATCATGTAGTAACTAAAAAAGTGTTCAACAAATCAAAATAAATTTTATATTTGAGATTCTTCAAATAGCCACCCTTTGCCGAGATGACAGTTTTGCACACTCTTGACATTCTCTCAACCAGCTTCATGAATTAGTCACCTAGAATGCATTTCAATTAACCGGTGTGCCTTCTTAAACGTTAATTTGTGGAATTTCTTTACTTCTTAATGCATTTGAGCCAATCAGTTGTGTTGTGACAAGGTAGGGGTGGTATACAGAAGTATACAGTATACAGTAGTCACCCTTAGCCTTGATGACAGCTTTGCACACTCTTGGCATCTTGCTGTCCGTGAGTCTCACCTCACGTGTAGCCAAAACTTTTTGGAAGCTACAGACAGAAGTTGGCAGATAGGCTGTAAAAACTTCAGTCTCATCTTTCCATAGAGGTGTCATACTAGTTTGTAGGCCAAACCATTCGGACAATACAGATGATTTAGTGAGAAGACCGATTTTTGGGATGTCTCATGGTTTGACAAACACCGCTCTGGCTCTGCCACCTTTCACCACAGATGTCTCATGGTCTGACAAACACCGCTCTGGCTCTGCCACCTTTCACCACAGATGTCTCATGGTCTGACAAACACCGCTCTGGCTCTGCCACCTTTCACCACAGATGTCTTATGGTCTGACAAACACCGCTCTGGCTCTGTCACCTTTCACCACAGATGTCTCATGGTCTGACAAACACCGCTCTGGCTCTGCCACCTTTCACCACAGATGTCTCATGGTCTGACAAACACCGCTCTGGCTCTGTCTATCTCTGTCACCTCTACCTCTGTCACCAGTGTGACATCGGCAGAGAAGTGGAGAACTACACCTCCTCTCCTCTGACACAGCATCAGGACATGACACTGGAGGTAAGGCAGGACATGATGCTGTTGTGAATGTGGCTAATTTACTTAATGTGAGAGTTTGAAAGTATATACACTATATATTTTTGAGATTATATACACATACACACACATAGACACACATATAGACACACACACTCACAATCAACATGTTCATAGTCAGTGCAGGAGCCACAGTCAGTGTATATCAAATGATGTCCTGCCATCTGGCACAATATGAATATCTCCTCTCCAGCAGAAGATATGACTGCATACATTCGGAATCAGAGCCTGAATTTGACCCAATTGGAACACTGATCATTTGGTTTTCTCTTAAAGCCATACTGTCTCCAGATTCAGAGAAATGTTAGGGTCCCAACATTGGGCAATGTGATTGTATGAAATCTCTGACATGTCCTGGACCTTACACCAAAGACTTGAGTGGTTCCAACTCATACCGTGTGTCACTCACACAAGGAACATGTATCCTGCTGAACCCCCTCCTGCTATCTTTTTTCTTTCTCCTCCACCTTTTCCTCCTCCTCCTCTTCCTCCTCCTCCTCTTCCACCTCCTCCTTGTCTCTCTGCCACAAGGACAGAGGGATGAAAGGCAAAGATCAAGCCATCCTTTCAAGTGCTCCAAATCCCTCCATCCCCTTATTTCATATTTTGCTCTCTCACCCTATCCCCATTCTCCAGGAGCCTGGTTTCTATCCTGCCCTGGCCTTGGTGTGTTGTTTAGTGCTTACAAAGCAAAATTGTGCTTCGGAGGTGGAGTATAGTAGCCCAGTGCTCCAGCTGCCTGTGATTTGCATACACATTGCATTGAGGCTTTGAAGATTTCAGAGAAAGAGGAAATGAAATAAATAGCTGTAAGTTGGTTGAGTGGAATGAACCTGCTCACCGAATGGATCCAGGGGGGAGTGAAGACAGTGGAACCAAGCCATCTGCAGCTTGGGGTGTTTCATATTGAGTATGGTTACATGCACACAATAATATGATGATTGTGTATAGTCAGATGAATATAACAGTTTGATTAAAATGTTTACATCGTTTGAACGAATAACAATTTCCCAAATTATCCTGTTTCCATGAACACATTTGAAATCAGGCCACCTGATGGGACTTTTGATAAATGTAGAAAATCCCCAATCAAAATAAATGTTCTACCACAGAGACCATGTTATTTTTGGGAAACCTACTTGATTCTGAGTTTGGATATATAAAGCGTGTATGTGAAAACTACTTATAAGATGCATACTTTCAGTTGTTCTGAAGTCACTTCACTCTCGATAAAGAGGGAGGCTCTTGGCTGATGCTAGCACATGCACAGATAAAATACACTGCTGGAACCCAGATTAAGGTGTTACCATGATCAAATCATTTGTATAGAGAGGAGGGATGAAGAAACCAGGAATAGAGAGGAGGGATGAAGAAACCAGGAATAGAGAGGAGGAATGAAGGAACTAGGAATAGAGAGGAGGGATGAAGAAGCCAGGAATAGAGAGGAGGGATGAAGGAACTAGGAATAGAGAGGAGGGATGAAGGAACTAGGAATAAAGAGGGGGGATGAAGGAACTAGGAATAGAGAGGAGGAATGAAGAAACTAGGAATAGAGAGGTGGGATGAAGGAACTAGGAATAGAGAGGAGGGATGAAGGAACTAGGAATAGAGAGGAGGGATGAAGGAACTAAGAATAGAGAGGAGGGATGAAGGAACTAAGAATAGAGAGGAGGGATGAAGGAACTAAGAATAGAGAGGAGGGGTGAAGGAACTAGGAATAGAGAGGAGGGATGAAGGAACTAGGAATAGAGAGGAGGGATGAAGGAACTAGGAATAGAGAGGAGGGATGAAGGAACTAAGAATAGAGAGGAGGGATGAAGGAACTAAGAATAGAGAGGAGGGGTGAAGGAACTAGGAATAGAGAGGAGGGATGAAGGAACTAGGAATAGAGAGGAGGAATGAAGGAACCAGGAATAGAGAGGAGGGATGAAGGAATTAGGGTATAGGTTCCAGGTAAATAATGGCTGGATGGGTAACAGGACAGCCAGAGGTTACTACTGTATCCCACCACCACAATGTCATTTGGAGAGACAGAGAGAGGAACATGTCACTACACTACAGCAGGATTAGACCCAAGCAGGCCATTCTAAAAGAGTGGTTTGTTGTCACTGAAGACCATGTGCAGCAAAAAGGGTATGTTGTTGAATGTTGTCAAGATAACTTTGGCACACATTAGCATTGACAAACCTTTAGAAGCTGTGACATTTACATCCAATGTCAGGCATCGGTGTTGTTTGTTTGCATGCAAATGTTCTTGGCTATACAGCACATGCCAATCCAATATCACCCCAGTTCACAGACTACATTCATACTCTGCAATCCTGTCAAATACATTTGCATAATCTGGGGTCTTTCTGTAATTGCTTTGAACAATAACTGTGTGGGTCTGTGTGCGTGCGTGCTCATGTGTGTGTGTGTGTGAGATAGAAGGACAGACAGAGTGTGTGAGAGTGAGAAAGACAGAGAGATAGAGGAAGAGAGAGAGGGAGAGAGGGACTGAGAGAGAGGGACAGACAGTGTGTCTGTGTGTGTGTGTGTGTGTGTGTGTGTGTGTGTGTGTGTGTGTGTGTGTGTGTGTGTGTGTGTGTGTGTGTGTGTGAGAGAGAGAGAGAGAGAGAGAGAGACACAGACAGACAGACAGACAGACAGACAGACAGACAGACAGACAAGCAAAAAACAACAATCCACCTGACTGTGTGTGTGTGTGTGTGTGTGTGTGTGTGTGTGTGTGTGTGTGTGTGTGTGTGTGTGTGTGTGTGTGCGTGCCTGTGAGTGTGTGTGTGTGTGTGTATTTTTAGCTTGTCTTCTGTCAGTGCCTGTTCAGTTTTAAATTTGAAGTGGCAGCAATTTCTTAAGGCAGAGCTGAGGCCGCCCACGGGAAGAGAGCCTAGGACCCCTCATTGACAGTGATGTGTTCTTTGAGTCCGTTCTGAACATGATTTTCCTCCATAAAGCTGTCCAGAGATGCCGCGAACTGACAACACTGAATGACGCAATACCATATTAAGTGGTTTGAACAAATAATTAGCAGAGAAAATGAAGAAAAAACATACATATTGTCAACTTCGTCAACAACAAAGAAATTCTAATGTCAACCTTGTCAGAGTGCTAAAAATCTGATAGAATGGCTATGCTTTTATTGGGGACTTTCAAATTAATAACTGTCCATATTTACAAATGTTTGTATTGAAGTTTATTTTTAGAGGCAAAACATATGTCTGTTTTGAGAATCTGTTGTCAAGTCTGTCAGTGGCTTGTCAACCTTAAGATCGATTTTCTTTGTCGATACTCTGATAAAATGCTGTAATCACTGTTCTGAGATATATGCTTAAACAAGTGAAGCATTTACTGTGCTAGACCTAAGGGATAACGCTTGTGTCACACCCTGACCTTAGTATTCTTTGTTTTCCTTGTTATTTTGGTTAGGTCAGGGTGTGACATGGGTGATGTATGTGTTTTTGTCTTGTCTAGGGGTTTTGTATGTTTATGGGGAGGTTTCCTTTCTAGGTATATTGTATGTCTATGGTTACCTAGATTGGTCCTCAATTAGAGGCAGCTGTCTATCATTGTCTCTGATTGGGAACCATATTTAGGCAGCCATATTCTGTGGGTACTTTGTGGGTGTTGGTTTCCGTGTCTGTGTTTTTTCACCACACGGTACTGTTTCGGTTTTGTCATTTCACGTATGTGTTTATTGTTTTTGTATTTCATAGTGTTCAGTGTTTTTGTTATTAAAAACAATATGGACACTTACCACGCTGCGTTTTGGTCCGATCCCTGCTACACCTCCTCTTCAGATGAAGAGGAGGAAAACCCTTACAGCTTGTCTTATCAATGCAGTTTCATGTTGTAAATCTAGAAAAACATGCCAAAATGCTAACATAATTAACTCTGGAATATATAATAGGGCTATAAAACAAAAATACATTTGGAGATTTGTATTACATATTTGCATAATCTAATGTTAGAATGAAACAATCCAAAAATAAATAGGTTGTTATTTTATATAGTATGATAGCTAATATGTAGGATTAACAAAATAAGATTGTACCATCTTTCAAGAGTCCGTGAGCACTAAAACAGCAACATTTTCTCTCAGCCTCGTGGCAAAATGTGTAAAATGGCATGATATTAGCTGTAAAACTGCAAAAAAAGATATAGGGGGGGGGTTGTGAAATTGTGCTACGCCACTATTTCTAAATCTATCTAAATAGAGGATGGAAACTGTAAGATGAATAGAGGATGGTAACCTTAACTAATAGAGGATGGTAACTGTAACTAATAGAGGATGGTAACCTTAACTAATAAAGGATGGTAACTGTAACTAATAGGATGGTAACTGTAACTAATAGAGGATGGTAACGGTAACTAATAGAGGATGGTAACTGTAACTAATAGAGGATAGTAACTCTAACTAATAGAGGATGGTAACTGTAACTAATAGAGGATTGTAACTGTAACTAATAGAGGATAGTAACTCTAACTAA
The DNA here is from genome assembly GCF_013265735.2 of Oncorhynchus mykiss. Taxonomy (NCBI): domain Eukaryota; kingdom Metazoa; phylum Chordata; class Actinopteri; order Salmoniformes; family Salmonidae; genus Oncorhynchus; species Oncorhynchus mykiss. The sequence goes on from NC_048587.1 coordinate 58,462,096, forward strand.
TAGAGGATGGTAACTCTAACTAATAGAGGATGGTAAATTGAATTAATTTGAGGATAGTAACTGTACTTAAATAGAGGATGGTAACTGTAACTTCAAAAAATAAATGTAAATGGGAAAGTGGTGCGTGCATATGTTTTCGCCCCCTTTGCAATGAAACCACTAAATATGCAACCAATTACCTTCGGAAGTCACATAATTTGTTAAACAAAGTCAACCTGTGTGCAATCAAAGGGTCACATGATCTGTCACATGATCTCAGTAGATAATGTTCTGAAAGGCTACAGAAACTGCAATACCACTAAGCAAGTGGCACCACCAAGCCAACGGCACTATGAAGACCAAGGTCCAAACAGGTCAGGGACAAAGTTGTGGAGAAGTACAGCTCAGAGTTGGGTTGCATCAAAATATCTGAAACTTTGAACATCCCACAGAGCGCCATTAAATCAATTATAAAAAAATGGAAAGAATATGGCACCACAACAAACCTGCCAAGAGAGGGCCGCCCACCAAATCTCACGGACCAGACAAGGAGGCTATTAATCAGAGAGGCAACAAAGAGACCAAATATAACCCTGAAGGAGCTGCAAAGCTCCACAGCAGAGTTTGGAGAATCTGTTCACTGGACAGCTTCAAACTGTACACTACACAGAGTTGGGCTTTACGGAAGAGTGGCCAGAATAAAGCCATTGCGTAAGAAAAAAATGGCAAAAGGCATGTGGGAGACTCCCCAAATATATGGTCAGATGAGAATAAAATTGAGCATTTTGGCAATCAAGAAAAATGCTATGTCTGGTGCAAACCCAACACCTCTCATCCTCCCGAGAACACCATCCCCACAGTGAAGCATGGTGGTGGCAGAATCATTCTGTTGGTAGGTTTTTCATCAGCAGTGACTGGGAAACTGGTCAGAATTAAAGGCATGATGGATGGCACTAAATACAGGGAAATTCTTGAGGGAAACCTGCTTCAGTCTTCCAGAGATTTGAGACTTGGACGGAGGTTCACCTTCCAGCAGGACAATGATGCAAAGCATAGTGCTAAAGCAACACTTGAGTGGTTTAAGGGGAAACATTTAAATGTCTACAATGGCCTAGTCGAAGCCCAGACCTCAATCCAATTGAGAATATGTGGTATGACTTAAAGATTGCTGTACATCAGCGGAACCCATCCAACTTGAAGGAGCTGGAGCAGTTTTGCCTTGAAGAATGGGCAAAACTCCCAGTGGCTAGATGTGCCAAGCTTATAGAGACATACCCAAAGAGAGTTGCAGCTGTAATTGCTGCAAAAGGTGGATATACAAAGTATTGACTTTGGGGGGGTGAATAGCTATGCACGCTAAAGTTTTCTGTTTTTATGTCTTAGTTATTGTTTGTTTCACAAAACAAATATTTTGCATCTTCAACATGGTAGGCATGTTGTGTAAATAAAATGATACAAACAATTATACATTTTAATTCCAGGTTGTAAGGCAACAAAATAGGAAAAAAGCCAAGGAGGTGAATACTTTCGCAAGCCACTGTTCAGGACCAGATTCCTCTTTATCATGTCCATTGATGCCAGGCTCGGGTTCTGAGCTCTTCACCACACCTTCCACCTAATATAACTTGTCCTCTTTCACTTCCATTTCATCTCCAGAACTCAGACTGACACATAGCTGTTTACTCTTGACACCAACCATCTTCAACACCCCATCTACATTTTTCTCACCATCTTCCTCAAATTCAAATCCATGCTCTGCATTCCTTATTCACTTCAACCTCATTCAATTAAATTTTCCCCTCCATTCCTCCTCAGAATCCACATTTTTGTGTCTCTATCCTAATATTCCTCTTCTCCCGACTTTGCTTGCAGCCCGGTGGCATACCGACGTACCTCCATCTCATAATGATTCTGCTCACCACAGAACCGTGTCTTCCCTGGGAGCTAACAATTTGAGAGCATGAGTGGTGGCCACACACAGAAAAACGGCCCCCAAACTCAACTCTGTTCTACTCCTGTCGCGGAAGAAAGACAAGCACTACTTGTGGGCTCCTTCTCATTAGTTAATCAGGGACCTGAGCCACACACCCCCATACCTAAGGAACACTGTACTCAGATATTGTGCAGGAGATTCAAGCCAGCAATGTGGGAGGACAGGTGCCACAGGCTGTTCCCAGCCACAACACTACCTCTGCCATGTTTGGGGAGAGGGGGTCGGATAAGTGTCCCACTGCTCGGGATGAGTCGACCGAGGTGTGAGTGCATACCAATGGTTTCCGGTATGAGGGCGTTACTCATTAAGCTTTCTCCAGATGTGGCCTGCTATGACGTGACTGCAGAGGCCACAACTACAGTATAAGAACCCAATGATGTCAAAGCCAAAGTGACGAATGTTCGACTCCAAACAACCATGGACTCTAGATTGTGTGTGATGTGAGTTTGCCCGTCCTGTCCTTGTGTTTTGTTCTGTGTTGCTTTTAACCTGTAAGTGTCACGATCGTTTGTAGAAATGGACAAAGGCGCAGCCAATGTTGAGTTCCACATCATTTATTAATTGTGAAACTTCACAAAAACAATAAACTAACAACGAACCGTGACTACAGAAGTGCTACATACACTTACTCAAAATACAATATCCCACAACCCACAGGTGGACAAAAGGATACCTAAATATAATCCCCAATTAGAGACAATGATTGCCAGCTGCCTCTAATTGGGAATCATACAAAATCAAGAACATAGAAAAACAAAACTAGAAACCCACATAGAAATAATAAACTAGACGAACCCCCCAGTCACACCCTGACCCCCCAGTCACACCCTGACCATAGGTGCAGAGGAAGGCTCCTGCCATGGAGCTGGACTGGACACAGTGTTTGGAAGCTCCGGACAGTTGATCTGACGCTGGAGGTTCCGGACTGTTGACCTGACGCTGGAGGTTCCGGACCGTTGACCTGACGCTGGAGGTTCCGGGCCGTTGACCTGAAGCTGGAGGTTCCGGACCGTTGACCTGAAGCTGGAGGTGCCGGACCGTTGACCTGACGCTGGAGGTTCCGGACCGTTGACCTGACGCTGGAGGTTCCGGACCGTTGACCTGACGCTGGAGGTTCCAGACCATTGACCGTCGCTGGAGGCTCTGGACTGGGAACTGTCACCGGAAGCTCTGGACTGGGAACCGTTGCCGGAAGCTCTGGACTGGGAACTGTCGCCGGAAGCTCTGGACTGGGGATTGTAGCAGGAAGCCTGGTGTATGCATGCCCAATTTTTCAGTTTTTGATTTGTCAAAAAAGTTTGAAATATCCAATAAATGTCGTTCCACTTCATGATTGTGTCCCACTTGTTGTTGATTCTTCACAAAAAAATACAGTTTTATATCTTTATGTTTGAAGCCTGAAATGTGGCAAAAGGTCGCAAAGTTCAAGGGGGCCGAATACTTTCGCAAGGCACTGTATATATATATATATATATATATATATATATATATATATATATATATATATACGTTGCCCAGTACGTCCTGTGCAACGTACAGAATGTGCACAGCATTCTTAATTGCATTTAATTTACCATATAGATAGGTATTACAAATCTTCATTGGCATGCATAGGTAATGTTATAGAATTGCCTAACTGTTATTGCAAACCATTTGTGTAAATTATTTTTGATGCCCCTAATACACCAGGCTATAGATATACATTGAGTGTACAAAACATGAAGAACACCTTCCTTTCACCTGGATTCCCCTGGTCAGTCTATGTCATGGAAAGAGCAGGTGCCCTTAACATGTTGTATACTCAGTGTACATTCCTTTATATTGTGACCACTCGGGTGACTCCACCATCCCCCCAGAGAAAAGTAGCACTGGATGCAGAATGGCTTGAGACAATCTGGATGGAGGAGATGGAGCTCACTATTTCCTGTTGTTTGGAGTGTGTTTCTCCATAACCTAACAAGAGGGTGTGAAGGTCAACTCTCAGGTAAAAACCTGGTGACATTGTGTGTATGCTGTATGCTGTACGGAAAACAGGAAACCAAGGCTCATATTTTCTGACTCTTCAGGACTCTTCTCCCATCAATAATTCATAAACGTCTCTGAATAATAAATACAAGGACAAATTCCCTCCCAAAATATTTGCAATGTTAACTCCGTAGCACTACACTCACATGTCCTCTTCCTCTCTCTCCCTCCCTCCCATGACTGTCCCCTCCCTCCCTCCCTCTACATCCATTCCTTCTTACCTCCCTCCCTCTCTCTTCCATCCCTCCTTCCCTCCTGGCAGCCCTACTATCGCCAATCCCTCTCTCTCTGCTCTGTGAGGCAGGTTAATGAGAATAATAAAAGCCTGCTCTGTATTTCCTCTCCGCTTTGAAAAGCCTCATCAATTTACCGAGATGGACTGAGGAAGAAGGAATGAAATAAAAAATAATAGACCTGGAGAGAAAGGTAAAACGGAGAGAAAGGTAAATCATTTACAGAAAAAAAGAAAATGAGGGGAACGGGGATAATGATGCATGGCTAAAACACCTCTGTTTCATATCAGCCTGTTTTAATTTAGAGTTGTCAAGGCTGGTAATTAGAGACAACAGAGTGTGAACAATCACAGTTGACTGCCATTTTGGGGGTTCTCATTCATTCTAACCCCTCCCTCCCTCTCCTTCCTCTATCCCTCCATTCCTTCTCTCCCTTCTCCCTCCCCTTCCCCAGCAGTCAGTGCTCTGGAAGATAATAGATTCACACTGCCTGAGGCCCATTACATTCTATACATACATTCCATGATCTCCCATAGCCTGTATGCAATGCACTGGTCTGCTCACTGGTCTTTATGATACATAATGTATATCTAAGGTATAGGTAATTGATTGAAATCATATTGCTAATGTGTTTTTAAAATAGTGATTTTTCCCCATTAGCTGTTGGGAAGAAAAAAAATGAAATATTGCACATCTTAGCCAACCTGGTCTGAAAACATATGACATCAATATACCATTTACCTACGTAAATATTCTACTTTCTGGCACACATGAACTTAGACAACATACATGCAGGTAATATTTTAAACAAACGGCATCTTTTAAGGCTTCATAAACCCCTTAGAAGCCTATATAGATGTAGTTTGTTTAAAGGGGATTTCCATTCATGAATAAGAAACATTGTGAATACAGATAAAAGACAGTAGAACAGTATTTTAACAGGATTATTAAAAGTGAGCAGTCTTTACTTACTGGTGGTACAGTTAATCTTGATACAGTCTAGATGGGGGAGAACAGATGAGATGTCACATCATCCTTCATTATGACAGCTGCAGACAATGTTAAAGCAAAACAACCCACCCCTCTGGGGACGACACACGGACACAGGGACCACAGCATGATGCTCTCCACCATGGCCCTCTCCTCCTACACACCTGACTGAGGTAAGAGTGACTGGGGTGTGGTAGGAAGAGCATGGCAACTACTACTTTACAATGCCAGTTATTTCTGTCAGCAAAGGGCCTTTCACAATGCTGTTATTTAGCCAATCACTAGGTTAAATATGGCTGAACCGGAAAGCCTTGACTGACCAACCTATAACTTGATCAACATGTGAATATTTTGAGTAGAAGATTTGAAGATTTGTATTTTATTTCATTTGAAAAGTAACACAAACTAATTAACGTGAGGCAGATGTCAAATTAAACATTTCCTGGTTAAAAGTGCCAAATAAAATGGTGTCCTTGACAGAGGAGGTGGTTTAGTCTGTACAATAAGAGAGTATCAGAATATGGTCATGGTCAAGCTGGGCCACTCGGTAGGGATGCTGGGTGCTCTAACATCTTAGATGTAGGATGGGCCATTCAAAGACGCCATGCCTCAAATTGACAGCTGTCCTCTCTCTCAAAGCTGTGAAGAACAGTGGACTTTTTTTTAACCAATTCAAAGAATTAGTACTGACTATCAGGCTTTTCTCACTGCACACTACTACCACTACTACTACTACTACCACGAATGTTATCGCTACCGCTACTATCACTACTACCACTACTACTACTACTACCACTACTACTACTACTACTACTACTACTACTACTACCACTACTACTACTACTACTACTACTACTACTACTACTACCAGTACTACTACTACTACCAATACTATCACTACTACCACTACTACCAATACAATCAACACCGCTACAATCACTACTACCACTACTACTACTACTACTGCTACTACTGGTACTACTACTACCACTACTACTACTATTACCACTGCTACTGCTACTACTGCTACAGCTACTATCACTACTATTACTTCTACTGCTACTACCACTACCAATGTTACTAATACTGCAACTACTGCTACTAATACCATCTACTAATACTATGATGACTACTAGTACTACAGCTACTAACACTACTACTACACCTACTGACTAACACAACTACTACTAATAATGCTAGTACTATCACTACCACTACTACTACTATGCTACTACTACTACTACTATCACTACTACATACTACTTCTACTACAACAACTACTACTATCACCACTACTACTACTAATATTAATAATAATATCACTCTCACTACTACTACTACTACTACTAATAATAATAATAATACTACTAATAATAATACTACTGCTACTTACTGCTTCTTCTACTACTACTACTACTACTGGCACTATCACTACTACTACTACTACTACTACTACTACTACTGCTACTGCTACCATTACTGACTACTGCTGCTACTGCTACGGCTACTGCTGCTACTACTACTATTACTACTAGTGCTACTATTACTACAATTACGTCTACTGCTACTAACACTGCTAATGTTACTAATACTGCTACTACTGCTTCTAATATTGTCTTCAACTAATACTACTACTACTACTACTACCACTACTACAACTACTACTAGTGCTACTACTGCTACTATCACTGATATTACTTCTACTGCTACTAACACTGCTAATGTTACTAATACAGCTACTACTGCTACTAATAACTTATTATTCTAATACTACTACTACTACCGCTGCTACTAATACTACCACTACTATCACTACTACTCATACTAATACTACTACTTCTACTACTATTTCTACTAATACTCCTGCTATGTCTTACTACAACTTCATCACTACCATATGGACCTAAACTTCTATTTCTACTACTTACCTTCAAATAGTATACGAACACTGCTAGTATTTTTGTATAACATGCTGTATGTATATGCTGCTAAAGAACCACGTATTGTTGCTGCTACACAGCCTCTCTAGCTTTCTCTCTCTCTATGATTATACAGTGAGTCAGTATTGTGCTGTGAGAAGATAGAACTGACCCAGACATCCTACCCAGGCGGCCCTGCTAGTCGTGTGTCGTCAACCACAGCAGAAAAGTGGTCGCAAACAGCCAAAGACCAACGCCAGCCAGCCCACACAGGGAATGCTTTAAAAAGAAAGAGGGGAGAGAGGCAGGAGAGAGGAGGGAGACAGAGGAGAGGGAGGAGGGATACCTAGCAATATAAGGGTAAGGGGAACCGAGTAAAACCAAGTAAAGAAAGTATTAAAAGATGTCCCAAAAAAAAGGAAAAATCTAAACAAAATGTTTTTGTCTGTCATCATCAGATCAGATTTCAGAAGATATCTATGGTAACCATGGCGATATGGGTTGTCAGTCCTGTAACCAGACGATGTGGGTTGTCAGCTCTGTAACAGTGGTGATCTCAGCCCCCTGTCAGTGTGAGGTGCTGTTGGGTGCTGCGACAACAGGCTGCCCTGAGGTTGACATACCGGCAGAAAGTATTGCCAGAGTCATGCTTTCTCCTGCTAAATGTCTCAATTTAGGGAGCCCAATTCTGTTTAGACTGTGGAAAAGAGAAATAACTGGCTATGACATCCCACAGCCATGCTCTGTTTGGGAGATATCCAACCTTTTCAGTGACTGATTCTCTCCGTTGCTCCATGATGAGAGCAAATAGACATAAACAAAGGGCTCGCACGCACACACACACACGCACGCACGCACACACACACACACACGCACACACACACACACACACACACGCATGCACGCACGCACACACACACACACACACACACGCACGCACGCGCATGCACACACACACACACACACACGCACGCACGCACGCACGCACGCACGCACGCACGCACACACACACACACACACACACACACACACACACACGCACACGCATGCACATGCACACACACACACAATACCGGTCAAAACTACTCATTCAAGGGTTTCTCTTTATTTTTACTATTTTCTATTTTTACTATTTTCTTTCATTGTAGAATAATAGTGATGACCTCAAAACTATGAAATAACACATACAGGATTAAAAAAAAGTGTTTAAAAAAATCTCTAAATGTTTTATATTTGTGATTCTTCAAAGTAGCCACCCTTTGCTTCGATGACAGCTTTGCTTCACCTGGAATGATTTTCCAACAGTCTTGAAGGAGTTCCCACATATGCTGAGCACTTGTTGGCTGCTTTTCCTTCACTCTGTGGTCCAACTCATCCCAAACCATCTCAATTGGGTTGAGGTCGGGTGAATGTGGAGGCCAGGTCATCTGATGTAGCACTCCATCACTCTCCTTCTTGGTCAAATAGCCGTGACACAGCCTGGAGGTGTGTTGGGTCATTGTTCTGTTGAAAAACAAATGATAGTCCCACTAAGACCAAACCAGATGGGATGGCGTTTCACTGCAGAATGCTGTGGTAGCCTGCTGGTTAAGTGTGCCTTGAATTCAAACTAAATCGCAGACAGTGTCACCAGCAAAGCACCCCCACACCATAATGACTCCTCCTCCATGCTTTACGGTGGGAACCACACATGCAGAGATTATCCGTTCACCCACACCGTGTCTCACAAAGACACCATGGTTGGAACAAAAAATCTGGACTCCAGACCAAAGGACAAATTTCCACCAGTCTAATGTCCATTGCACGTGTTGCTTGGCCCAAGCAAGTCTCTTCTTATTATATGTATCAAGTACTGTTTTTGCAGCAGCAGCAATTCGACCATGAAGGCCTGATTCACACAGTCTCCTCTGAACAGTTGATGTTGAGATGTGTCTGTTGCTTGAAGTCTGTGAAGCATGTATTTGGGCTGCAATTTCTGAGGCGTGTATCTCTAATTAACTTATCCTCTGCAGCAGAGGTAACTCTGGGTCTTCCATTCCTGTGGCAGGCCTCATGAGAGCCAGTTTCATCATAGAGCTTGATGATTTTTGCGACTGCACTCTAACTAACTTTCAAAGTTGTTGACATCTTAAATGATGGACTGTCATTTATCTTTACTTATTCGAGCTGTTCTTCGAGCTGTTCTTGCCATAATATGAACTTGGTCTTTTACCAAATATGGCCATCTTCTGTATACCACCCCTACCTTGTCACAACACAACTGATACATTAAGAAGTAAAGAAATTCCACAAATTAAAGTTTAAGAAGGCACACCGGTTCATTGAAATGCATTCCAGGTGACTAACTCATGAAGCTGGTTGAGAGAATGCCAAGAGTGTGCAAAACTGTCATCTCCGCAAAGGGTGGCTATTTGAAGAATCTGAAATATAAAATATATTTTGATTTTATTAACATTTCATTTTTTTGGTAACTACATGATTCCATATGTATTATTTCATAGTGTTGATGTCTTCACTAATATTCTACAATGTAGAAAATAGTAAAAATAAAGAAAAACCCTTGAATGAGTAGGTGCTCTAAAACTTTTGACCGGTAGGGTATATGCACACACACAGACACACACACAGACACACACACATACATACACACAAAAACCAAAAAAAACACACACCCAGGCACACACACCCACACACACACACACACACACACACACACACACACATACACACACACACGCAAATACACACACACACACACACATGCACAGACACACATACACACACCCTCTGTTATCTCTATCACACTGAGAACTGGGAGTGCAGACAAAAGGCAAATGCCAGATCCCATTTTATACAACAATAAATGTCCACATGAGCGTTTATTCTCCATTGTTTGTTTATCTATGCACTTTCATCACTGTATGAGCTACGTTCGGTAGCACATAAACAGCTGACCGGCGATGTGTTCTAATTGAGCTCGGGAAAGTCTCTGTCGGTCAAAAGTCTGACCTCCTTCTTGTTCTTTTATTAACTATTTTAGTACCTTGTCTTTTTACCAACTGTTGTGCTCTTTTTATGTATTATCTATTGATTAGATGTACTACTTTACATCTATTATGTAGTGTTGAGGAAGAGCTGCAAGTCAGCATTTCACTGTAGTGTTGAGGAAGAGCTGCAAGTCAGCATTTCACTGTAGTGTTGAGGAAGAGCTGCAAGTCAGCATTTCACTGTAGTGTTGAGGAAGAGCTGCAAGTCAGCATTTCACTGTAGTGTTGAGGAAGAGCTGCAAGTCAGCATTTCACTGTAGTGTTGAGGAAGAGCTGCAAGTCAGCATTTCACTACAGTGTTGGGGAAGAGCTGCAAGTCAGCATTTCACTGTAGTGTTGAGGAAGAGCTGCAAGTCAGCATTTCACTGTAGTGTTGAGGAAGAGCTGCAAGTCAGCATTTCACTGTAGTGTTGAGGAAGAGCTGCAAGTCAGCATTTCACTGTAGTGTTGAGGAAGAGCTGCAAGTCAGCATTTCACTGTAGTGTTGAGGAAGAGCTGCAAGTCAGCATTTCACTGTAGTGTTGAGGAAGAGCTGCAAGTCAGCATTTCACTGTAATGTTGAGGAAGAGCTGCAAGTCAGCATTTCACTACAATGTTGGGGAAGAGCTGCAAGTCAGCATTTCACTGTAGTGTTGAGGAAGAGCTGCAAGTCAGCATTTCACTGTAGTGTTGAGGAAGAGCTGCAAGTCAGCATTTCACTGTAGTGTTGAGGAAGAGCTGCAAGTCAGCATTTCACTGTAGTGTTGATGAAGAGCTGCAAGTCAGCATTTCACTGTAGTGTTGTGGAAGAGCTGCAAGTCAGCATTTCACTGTAGTGTTGTGGAAGAGCTGCAAGTCAGCATTTCACTGTAATGTTGAGGAAGAGCTGCAAGTCAGCATTTCACTGTAGTGTTGTGGAAGAGCTGCAAGTCAGCATTTCACTGTAGTGTTGATGAAGAGCTGCAAGTCAGCATTTCACTGTAGTGTTGTGGAAGAGCTGCAAGTCAGCATTTCACTGTAGTGTTGAGGAAGAGCTGCAAGTCAGCATTTCACTGTAGTGTTGTGGAAGAGCTGCAAGTCAGCATTTCACTGTAGTGTTGATGAAGAGCTGCAAGTCAGCATTTCACTGTAGTGTTGTGGAAGAGCTGCAAGTCAGCATTTCACTGTAGTGTTGAGGAAGAGCTGCAAGTCAGCATTTCACTGTAGTGTTGATGAAGAGCTGCAAGTCAGCATTTCACTGTAGTGTTGAGGAAGAGCTGCAAGTCAGCATTGCACTGTTATGTTGAGGAAGAGCTGCAAGTCAGCATTTCACTGTAGTGTTGTGGAAGAGCTGCAAGTCAGCATTTCACTGTAGTGTTGTGGAAGAGCTGCAAGTCAGCATTCCACAGTAATGTTGATGAAGAGCTGCAAGTCAGCATTTCACTGTAGTGTTGATGAAGAGCTGTAAGTCAGCATTTCACTGTAGTGTTGATGAAGAGCTGCAAGTCAGCATTCCACAGTAATGTTGATGAAGAGCTGCAAGTCAGCATTCCACAGTAATGTTGATGAAGAGCTGCAAGTCAGCATTTCACTGTAGTGTTGAGGAAGAGCTGCAAGTCAGCATTTCACTGTAGTGTTGTGGAAGAGCTGCAAGTCAGCATTTCATTGTAGTGTTGTGGAAGAGCTGCAAGTCAGCATTTCACTGTAGTGTTTACAGTGCTGTGTACTGTGTACGTGACGAAAACACTTTGATTTGTCTGTGATGCCAATAAGGTTACAGAGGCAGTGGAGGAACCACACAGATATGTAATACACTCGAGTGTATGTGTGGTCCCTCCATAGACCAGCACAGTTCTAGAATGTGTTGACAATGGCAGCCATCTTGGTCAGGTCTATTTAGTTCTATGGGAGGGACAATATTAGATATTAGACATCACTTGTACCACTGTCACAGAGCACAGACTTCAGACCTGGGAGTGTAGAGGGCTTGGACAGGGCTGATAGGAGATGTAAGGAATAATCCAAATAAGTCAAGTCAGACAGGGTTGAAACTTACAGACAGGTCACTAGCGGGTAAAGAGGGGACTAGCGCTAATTATTGAGAGCACCAAGGGGGACTGAAAGGATGGTACCAGTATTTAGGGTTCAAGGCTATAATGGGATTCAGGGTTCCGGATTAAAGTGTCTGCACATTTTTATATATTAAATATTATATCTGGAGATTAGGGTTAGATAGAGTAATGTGTATATCTGGGGCTGGATATGGGTGCAGTGGGGTATGTGTTTGGGGCAGCGATCTGGCCGTAAGGGTTAGGGTGGGGCAGCGATCTGGCTGTAAGGGTTAGGGTGGGGCAGTGATCTGGGGGTAGGGTAGGGTGGGGTACAGGTGGAGTAGGACATAAAGCATTCCCTGATGGGTCAGAACGACAGCGTGCTCATTTGGCAGTGAGCGGAGAGCCGCAGACTCTGGCCACTGAAGGGTTCAATACCATCCCCTTCTATTCAACATAACATACAGTATATCAATAGCTAACAGGGTAATGTACAGCATATCAATAGCTAACAGGGTAGCGTGTGAGTATAATATACACTGAACAAAAATATAAACGCAACATGTGAAGTCTTGGTCCCATGTTTCATGAAATGAAATATGCATTAACAATATATATATACTTTTGGACACAAATTTGTTTACATCCCTGTTAGTGAGCATTTCCCTGTTTGAGAAGATAATATATCCATCTAACAGGTAATGCAGTCAAGAAGCTGATTAAACAACAGGAATATTTATATCTGTAAAAAAAAAAAAAATTCTTATTGGCTGGGCCTGGCTGCCCAGTGTTTGCCTGGCTGCCAAGTGGGTGGGTGTATGCCATCCAAGGCCCACATATCACTGCATCCCTGCCTAGTCATGTGAAATCCATAGATTAGGACCTAATTTATTTTTTCCAATTGACTGATTTCCTTATATGAACTGTAACATCAGCAAATCTTAGAAATTGTTGCATGTCGCATTTAACTTTTTGTTCAGCATACTGTAGATGTAAGATAGAGAGAACGAGTGTCTGTTTCAGGATGAAGAGGGTGCGATGTGTGGGAAAGTATCATATGAAACCTGTGTAAAACTATGATCAATAAACCCATGTCAGCTTGCCTTCAGCAATGTGTTCACGTTACAGTATGTGTACAGTTTGGGATGCTTGTTGTGGTTATGTCATGTGATCCATAGGCTAGGTGCACCATTTGTGTTTTGTTGTTGCAGCTGTGGCATGAGGCTATACCGCGAGGCGCAGCATTACCTAGGTTGACTGTGAGGCGGACACGGCCAGTCTCCAGCTCCAGGCGCAGTGTGTCTGCGCTGTCACGTGAAGTTGTGGCCATCAGCACGCCGTATGCCCGTTGAGAACGGAACCGCAGCGACACATCTTCAGCCTCCGTCTGCATCACCACCGGCATCTGGATCTTCATGAACTTACTGCCGTCATAACTCAGGATGGTCGCATCTGGGAAGAGGAGAGGGGGAGGGAGAGGGGAGAAGAGATAGGAAGGGCAAGATAGGAGATATAGGGAGGGGAGGAGAGATGGGGAGGAGAGGAGGGATAGGGAGGAGAGGAGAGATGGGGAGGGGAGGAGAGGAGAGATAGGAAGGGCAAGATAGGAGATATAGGGAGGGGAGGAGAGGGGGAGGGAGAGGGGAGAAGAGATAGGAAGGGCAAGATAGGAGATATAGGGAGGGGAGGAGAGATGGGGAGGAGAGGAGGGATAGGGAGGAGAGGAGCGATAGGGAGGGGAGGAGAGGAGAGATGGGGAGGGGAGGAGAGGAGAGTTGGGGAGGGGGGGAGAGGAGAGATGGGGAGGGGAGGAGAGATGGGGAGGAGCGAGAGGAGAGAAGAGATGGGGAGGGGAGGAGAGGATAGATGGTGAGGGGAGGGGAGGAGAGATGGGGAGGGGAGGGGAGGAGAGGAGAGATGGGGAGGAGAGGGGAGGAGAGGAGAGATGGGGAGTAGAGAGAGGGGAGGAGAGGAGAGATGTGGAGTAGAGAGAGGAGAGGAGAGATGGGGAGGGGAGGGGAGGAGAGGAGAGATGGGGAGTAGAGAGAGAGGAGGAGAGATGGGGAGGGGAGGAGAGATAGGAAGGGCAATATAGGAGATATAGGGAGGGGAGGAGAGGAGGGGAGGGAGAGGGGAGAAGAGATAGGAAGGGCAAGATATGAGATATAGGGAGGGGAGGAGAGGAGGGGAGGGAGAGGGGAGAAGAGATAGGAAGGGCAAGATATGAGATATAGGGAGGGGAGGAGAGGGGGGGAGGAGAGGAGAGGAGGAATAGGGAGGAGAGGAGAGATGGGGAGGGGAGAAGAGGAGAGATAGGAAGGGCAAGATAGGAGATATAGGGAGGGGAGGAAAAATGGGGAGGAGAGGAGGGATAGGGAGGAGAGGAGAGATGGGGAGGAGAGGAGAGGAGAGGAGAGATAGGAATGGCAAGATAGGAGATATAGGGAGGGGAGGAGAGATGGGGAGGAGAGGATGGATAGGGAGGAGAGGGGAGATGGGGAGGGGAGGAGAGGAGAGATGGGGAGGGGAGGGGGGGAGAGATGGGGAGGGAGAGAGGAGAAGAGATAGGAAGGGCAAGATAGGAGATATAGGGAGGGGAGGAGAGATGGGGAGGAGAGGAGGGATAGGGAGGAGAGGAGAGATGGGGAGGGGAGGAGAGGAGAGATGGGGAGGAGAGCAGGGATAGGGAGGAGAGGAGAGTTGGGGAGGGGAGGAGAGATGGGGAGGGGAGGAGAGGAGAGATGGGGAGGAGCGAGAGGAGAGGAGACATGGGGAGGAGCGAGAGGAGAGGATAGATGGGGAGGGGAGGGGAGGAGAGAGGATAGATGGGGAGGGGAGGGGAGGAGAGGAGAGATGGGGAGGGGAGGGGAGGAGAGGAAAGATGGGGAGGAGAGGGGAGGAGAGGAGAGATGGGGAGTAGAGAGAGGGGAGGAGAGATGGGGAGGGGAGGAGAGATAGGAAGTGCAAGATAGGAGATATAGGGAGGGGAGGAGGGATAGGGAGGAGAGGAGAGATGGGGAGGGGAGGAGAGATGGGGAGGAGAGGAGGGATAGGGAGGAGAGGAGAGATGGGGAGGGGAGGAGAGGAGAGATGGGGAGGAGACGAGAGATGGGGAGGGGAGGAGAGGAGAGATGGGGAGGAGAGGGGAGGAGAGGAGAGGAGAGATATAGGGAGGGGAGGAGAGATGGGGAGGAGAGGAGAGATGGGGAGGGGAGGAGAGGAGAGGAGATAGAGAGGAGAGATGGGGAGGGGAGGAGAGGAGATAGAGAGGAGAGATGGGGAGGGGAGGGGGGAGAGGAGAGGAGATAGGGGGAGAGATGGGGAGGGGAGGGGGAGGAGAGGAGAGAGAGAGGAGAGATGGGGAGGGGAGGAGAGAGAGAGGAGAGATGGGGAGGGTAGGAGAGAGAGAGGAGAGATGGGGAGGGGAGGAGAGATGGGGAGGGGAGGAGAGGAGAGGAGACAGAGAAATTAATACATTGTGAGGTATTTATTGCAAAATCTAAGTCAAGTCAAAATACTGCACTCAATATCAATTTAGCATGACAATAAATATAGCTTGACAATATAAATATTGTAACTGAAATGTATTGTATTTTGATAAAGTAATAATGATTTCAGAGAAAATGGCAATGGATTTGGCTGTCAGTTTCCAAATACATTGCAGTGTTATGGTAAATTCACATGAGGTTGGCGGTACCTTAATTGGGGAGAACGGGCTCGTGGTAATGACAGAATCAGTGGAATGGTATCAAATACATCAAACACATTGTTTCCTGGTGTATGATGACATTCCATTTGCTACGTTCCAGCCAATATTATGAGCCGTTCTCCCCTCAGGAGCCTCCTGTGTGTAAAATGTATTATTAAAACAGAAGGTTATATTTGCTAAGTCTTCAACACACACATGCACACATGCACACACTAACACACACATACACGAGCACACACATCCAACATGGTTATGTCTGTTGCTGCAATACTCTCAGGCCCAGATTCCCACCAACCAGTAAATATGAATGTGTGTCCATGCTGACAAGTGACAAGACCACGACTGAATTCATAAACAAAGGCTCTCTTCAGACTAGAGAGATTGGACCCGTATTACATGTCAGTCATTTAGCAGATGCTCTTATTCACAGAGACTTACAGGAGCAATTAGGGTTAACTGTCTTGCTCAAGGGCACATGGAAACAGCAACATTTTGTTGCCTGCCTGCTTAGGTGACACGGTTAAATAGTCCGGTAGGGTAGTGAAGTCAGAGTAAAATCACCATGACACCACTATTCTAAAGGTGTACACTGCTCCTTACCCAGGACCTTGGGTATGAAGACAGTGAAAAGGTTTGTCTTGGCCTCAAGGATTTTATATGATGTCAAATACTATGAGAACCCACATATCAGTTCTCTACACAGTGATTCTGGGCAGATTGTTTACCACTGAGAGAAGAGGGTGTAACAACATCCCCAATAACCAGACAAACCACAACCTAATAACACAACCATTAGGACCACAGACAAGACAGACAGACAGAAGACAGTAGACAGATAGACAGTCCTGCAATTCTACACATTTTGACATGTGGTGGAGAGAAAGTTTTGCAATTTTAAAACTCATTTCATGCAATTCTACTCATTTTGCCTTGCGGCAGAGAACAATTTTTTTTTTTACAGCTAATTTCCTGCAAGTCTACCCATTTTTACATGGGGGGAAGATACATTTTTGTAGTTTTAAAGCTAATTTCCTGCAATTCTACACATTTTGCCATGACTTATGCCATGTTAATATGATATCTGAGTGAGCGTGACAAAAAAAAAATCAATGGAGGGCCCCTGCAGGTGCCCCTGGGCACATGCCCTTCGTGCCCGGTCGGTATTTGGCTATGATTACCATAAAAAATGTTAGCTGGCCCGTTTAGTTTAGTTTATTAGGATCCCCATCGGCTACTGTACTTCTTGTGGTCCACATACAACGTACAAATACATGATAAAGTACAGCACAAGAACACCATAAGATAGTACATTAAATGTAATTACATTTGGGGAAGACACTAAGAGAGTACAAAAATACTATTTACACACTATTCATACTGTATACATACAGTGGCAAGAAAAAGTTTATGAACCCTTTGTAATTCCCTCGATTTCTGCATAAATTGGTCATCAACTTTGATCTGATCTTCTTCTAAGTCACAACAATATACAAACATAGTGTGCTTAAACTAATAACACACCAATTATTGTATTTGTCTTGTCTATATTGAATACATCATTTAAACATTCACAGTGTAGGTTGAAAAAGTATATGATCCCCGAGGCTAATGACTTCTCCTGGAGTCAACTGGAGTCAGGAGTCAGTTAACCTGGAGTCCAATCAATGAGACGAGATTGGAGATGTTGATTCACAAGAAGCATTGCCTGATGTGAACCATGCCTCGAACAAAAGAGATCTCAGAAGACCTAAAAATAAGAATTGTTGACTTGCAAAAAGCTGGAAAGGGTTACAAAAATATTTCTAAAAGCCTTGATGTTCATCAGTCATAAGACAAATTGTCTATAAATTGAGAAAGTTCAGCACTGTTGCTACTCTCCATAGGAGTGGCAGTCCTGCAAATATGACTGCAAGAGCACACCGCAGAATGCTCGAGGAGGTTAAGAAGAATCCTAGAGTGTCAGCTAAAGACGTACAGAAATCTCTGGAACATACAAACATCCCTGTTGATGAGTCTACGATATGCAGACTAAACAAGAATGGTTTTCATGGGAGGACACCATGGAACGAAGCCACCGCTGTTCAAAAAAACCATTGCTGCAAGTCTGAACTTTTCCAAAGTGCACCTGGATGTTCTACAGCGCCACAGGCAAAATATTCTGTGGATTAAATTACAGTTGAAATAGTTTGAAAGGAACACACAAGACTATGTGTGGAGAAAAACAGCCACAGCACACCAACATCAAAACCTCATCCTAATTGTAAAGTATGGTGTAGGGAGCATCATGGTTTGTGGTTGCTTTGCTGCCTCAGGGCCTGGACAGCTTGCTATCACCGACGGAAAAATGAATTCCCAAGTTTATCGAGACATTTTGCAGGAGAATGTCAGGCTATCTGTCTGCCAATTGAAGCTCAACAGAAGTTGAGTGATGCAACTGGACAACAACACAAAACACAGAAGTTAATCAACAACATAATGGTTTTAACAGAAGAAAGTACATCTTCTGGAGTGGCCAAGTCATAGTCCTGACCTCAAACCGATTGAGATGCTGTGGCATGATCTCAAGAGAGCAGTTCACACCAGACATCCCAAGAATATTGCTGATCTGAAACAGTTTTGTAAAGAGTAATGGTCCAGAATACCTCCTGACCATTGTGCAGGTCTGATCCGCAACTACAGAAAACATTTGGTTCAGGTTATTGCTGCCCAAGGAGTGTAAACCAGTTATTAACTCCAAGGGATCAAATACTTTTTGCACCCTGCACTGTGAATATTTACACAGTGTGTTCAAAAAAGGCATGAAAACGTATAATTGTTAGTGTGTTATTAGTTTAAGCAGACTGTGTTTGTCTATTGTTGTGACCTAGATGAAGCTCAGATAAATTGTTATGACCAATTTATACAGAAATCCTGGCATTTCCAAAGGGTTCACATAATTCTTCTTGCTAATGTATGTACAGTTGAAGTCAGAGTTTTACATACACCTCAGCCAAATACATTTAAACTCAGTTTTTCACAAATCCTGACATTTAATCCTAGTAAACATGCCCTGTCCTAGGTCAGTTAGGATCACCACTTTATTTTAAGAATGTGAAATATCAGAATAATAGTAGAGAAAATGATTTATTTCAGCTTTTATTTCTTACATCACATTCTCAGTGGGTCAGAAGTTTACATACACTCAATTAGTATTTGGTAGCTTTGCCTTTAAGTTGTTTAACTTGGATCAAACATTTTGGGTAGCCTTCCACAAGTTTCCCACAAAAAGTTGGGTGAATTTTGGCCCATTCCTCCGGACAGAGCTGGTGTAACTAAGTCGGGTGTGTAGGCCTCCTTGCTCGCACACGCTTTTTCAGTTCTGCACACAAAATTTCTATAGGATTGAGCTCAGGGCTTTGTGATGGCCACTCTAATACCTTGATGTTGTTGTCCTTAAGCCATTTTGCCACAACTTTGGAAGTAAGCTCGGGGTCATTGTCCATTTGGAAGACTCATAGACGACCAAGCTTTATCTTCCTGACTGATGTCTTGTGATGTTGCTTGAAAATATCCACATAATTTTCCTACCTCATGATGCCATCTATTTTATGAAGTGCACCAGTCCCTCCTGCAGCAAATCACCCCACAACATGATGCTGCCACCCCCGTGCATCACAGTTGGGATGGTGTTCTTCGGCTTGCAAGCCTCCCCATTTTTTCTCCAAACACAAAGATGGTCATTATGGCCAAACAGTTATATTTTTGTTCCATCAGAACAAAGGACATTTCTCCAAAAAGTAGGATATTTGTCTTCATGTGCAGTTGCAAACCGTAATGTGGCTTTTTTTATGGTGGTTTTGGAGCAGTGGCTTCTTCCTTGCTGAGCAGCCTTTCAGGTTATGTCGACTCAGGTTATGTCGACTCGTTTTACTGTGGATATAGATACTTTTGTACCGGTTTCCTCCAGCATCTTCACAAGGTCCTTTGCTGTTGTTCTGTGATTGATTTGCACTTTTTGCACCAAAGTACGTTCATCTCTTGTAGACAAAACGGGTCTCCTTCCTGAGCGGTATGACGGCTGTGGGGTCCCATGGTGTTTATACTTGCGTACTATTGTTTGTACAGATGAACATGGTACCTTCATGTGTTTGGAAATTGCTCCCAAGGATGAACCAGACTTGTGGAGGTCTACACATTTTCTCTTGAGGTCTTGGCTAATTTCTTTTGATTTCCCCATGATGTCACGCAAAGAGTCACTGAGTTTGAAGGTAGGCCTTGAAATAAATCCACAGGTACACCTCCAATTGACTCAAATTATGTCAATTAGCCAATCAGAAGCTTCTAAAGCCATGAAATCATTTTCTGGAATTTTCCAAGCCGTTTAAAGGCACAGTCAACTTAATGCATGTAAACTTCTGACCCACTGGAATTGTGATACAGTGCATGATAAGTGAAATAATCTGTCTGTAAACAATTGTTGAAAACATTACTTGTGTCATGCACAAAGTAGATGTCCTAACCGACTTGCCAATACTATAGTTTGTTAACAAGACATTTGTGGAGTGGTTGAAAAACAAGTTTTAATGACTCCAACCTAAGTGTATGTCCACTACTTTTGAAAGGGCTCGGGTCAATCATAGTGCACTAAATAGGCAATAGGGTGTCATGTGGGACGTGGCCCAGGACAGTATAGTCTCTGTTGAGATGCGTACAACAGCCTGTCAGGCAGCGAGCAGGGTAAATTAGAAAGGCTCCGAACAAAGTGGAAATAACTTGTCAAACATGGGATAGAATCATTATCTAATGCAAAGTGAGTACTTGTCCAAAATCCAATGGTGGAGCAGCACTCATATATTTTAATGGCACACAACCATGTTTAATATCAAAATAAAGCAGGGGGAGATTGAACAAAGCAGGGGGAGATTGAATAAAGCAGGTGGAGATTGAATAAAGCAGGGGGAGATTGAATAAAGCAGGGGGAGATTGAATAATGTAGGGGGATATTGAATAATGTAGGGGGATATTGAATAAAGCAGGGGGAGATTGAATAATGTAGGGGGATATTGAATAAAGTAGGGAGATATTGAATAATGTAGGGGGATATTGAATAAAGCAGGGGGAGATTGAAACTGGAAAAGAGCAAGCATTAACCGACTCCCTGCTCTTGTTTAAGTCAAGTGTGGAGAATATGTTGAGCATTGATTCTCGCTGTTTTGTAAGTGTGTGTGTGTGTGTGTGTGTGTGTGTGTGTGTGTGTGTGTGTGTGTGTGTGTGTGTGTGTGTGTGTGTGTGTGTGTGTTCTATGAAAGACTGATAAGCCCCCAACATTTACACTAATGAATTAACCTATGCGAGTGTACTCTCGTAACAAAACATATCAACTCAGCAAAAAAAGAAACGTCCTCTCACTGTCAACTGCGTCTGTTTTCAGCAAACTTAACATGTGTAAATATCTGTATGAATCAAAAGCAACAGTCAGTATCTGGTGTGGCCACCAGCTGCATTAAGCACTTCAGTGCATCTCCTCCTCATGGACTGCACCAGGTTTTCCAGTTCTTACTGTGAGATGTTATCCCACTCTTCCACCAAGGAACCTGCAAGTTTCCGGACATTTCTGGGGGGAATGGCCCTAGCCCTCACTATCCGATCCAACAGGTCCCAGACGTGCTCAATGGGATTGAGATCCTGGATCTTCGCTGGCCAAGGCAGAACACTGACATTCCTGTCTTGCAGGAAATCACAAACAGTGATCCAGCAGTATGGTTGGTGGCATTGTCATGCTGGAGGGTCATGTCAGGATGAACCTGCAGGAAGGGTACCACATGAGGGAGGATGATGTCTTTCCTTTAATGCACAGAGTAGAGATTGCCTGCAATGACAACAAGCTCTGTCCGATGAGGCTGTAACACACCGCCTGAGACCATGACGGAGTAGATCCCACTCTAGAGTACAGGCCTCGGTGTAACACTCATTCCTTCGACGATAAACACAAATCCGACCATCACCCCTGTTGAGACAAAACCGTGACACATCAGTGAAGAGCACTTTTTGCCAGTCCTGTCTTGTCCAGCGACGGTAGGTTTGTGCCCATAGCCGCAGTTGTTGCAGGTGATGTCTGGTGAGGACCTGCCTTATAACAGGCCTACAAGCCCTCAGTCCAGCCTCTATCAGCCTATTGCGGACAGTCTGAGCACTGATGGAGGGATTGAGCGTTCCTGGTGTAACTCGGGCAGGTGTTGTTGCCATCCTGTACCTGTCCTGGAGGTCTGATGTTCGGATGCACTAATCCTCTGCAGGTGTTGTTACACGTGGTCTGGTACTGCGAGGATTGTCAGCTGTCCGTCCTGTCTCCCTGTAGCGTTGTCTTAGGCGTCTCACAGTACGGACATTACAATGTATTGCCCTGGCCACATCTTCAGTCCATGTTCACGCAGATGAACAGGGACCCTGGGCATCTTTCTTTTGGTGTTTTTCAGAGTCAGTAGAAAGGCATCTTTAGTGT
Organism: Oncorhynchus mykiss; assembly: GCF_013265735.2. Taxonomy (NCBI): domain Eukaryota; kingdom Metazoa; phylum Chordata; class Actinopteri; order Salmoniformes; family Salmonidae; genus Oncorhynchus; species Oncorhynchus mykiss. The sequence goes on from NC_048587.1 coordinate 58,484,481, forward strand.
CTTAAGTTTTCCAAACAGTGACCTTAATTGCCTACCGTGTGTAAGCTGTTAGTGTCTTAACAGCGGTTTCACAGGTGCATGTTCATTAATTGTTTATGGTTTATTGAACAAGCATGGGAAACCCTTTAAAATAAAGATCTGTGAAGTTATTTGGATTTCTACAAATTATCTTTGAAAGACAAGGTCCTGAAAAAGGGCTGTTTCTTTTTTTGCCTAGTTAGTTATCTTGGACATAAGTTTAATGTTGCTGGCGAGTGGGGGGAACAAGTTGAGGAGCTTGCCTATCAGTATTCATCCAGGCTTGACATGATTGACACTTACCCTCTGCCTGTGGTCATGAAGCTAGAGGCTGTGAGAAAAGTGGTCCTAGCAAAGATTCAACATCTGTTTGCAAATGTGCATATCCCACATAAGTTTCTGGGAGAAATTAATAACAAAATTGTTGAAGCAGTAAAAAGTGTTTATGGTTAAACCCATACAACACGTGGCATGGTCTTCCTTAGTCAAAGACAGGGGGGTTTAGGTGTCCCAAATATCGAGTGTAGTTACACTGCTACCAAACTGACTCACCTGTTGAACATGCTCAACAGTGATGATGTGACAGTTAGGGAGTTAGCCAGAGCCTCCCTCCTTCTTAACCTACGGAGGAGGAAGGTTCCACTGGTCATGGACACTGAGGACAACTTCCTGGGCTTCAGGAGGAAGGCCAATGGAAAATTGGAGACTCGTGCCGCGGTCTTTGTAGTCTGGACAGACTGGCTGGACCTCAACGACCTGTGTACCGGACTAGAGCTCAGGTGGACAACGACTGATATGGAAACTGAGCCAGTGACTGCCTCTGATGCAGTTCTGGCAGATCGTGGTGTTGTTGTGGAGACTTCTGTCACCCATGATGGAACATCTGATCATACATCCAGGACAACACTCCTTGGTATCAGACAAATGCAGCTATTGCAACACTGGACTGGCCTGTGGCTGCAGGGGAAACTCGCTGCTCTGGACTTTGCTGACAAATCTGTCTCCCATTCCATGTACCAGAAAGATGCCGTTGGCGAGGAAATACTCACCTTTAGGCGAGGCTACAATCTAGCACTCTGGTACCCTGCAAATCATGACACATTATATATTTTTGTATAAATATATATATATATATATATATATATATATATATATTTGTATTTTTATTTAACCTTTATTAAACTAGACAAGTTAGGTAATTAAGATTTGTATTTACAATGATGGCCTAACCCGGCCAAATCCTCCCCTAACCGCAATGAACTCCATTACATGAGTCAAATGGGCTCCCGAGTGGCACAGTGGTCTAAGATACTGTATATCACTGCAGTACCTGGTTCGAATCCAGGCTGCATCACTTCCGGCTGTGATTGGGAGCCCCATAGGGTGGTGCAGTTGGCCCAGCATTACTGTGGGTAGGCTGTCGTTGTAAAAAATTGTAATAATTCTTAACTGCCCATATTGTAAATGGCTGCTGTTCATACAAGGATATGTACAGTGCAAGATATGTCCACCTTGTTGACCTGATAGCCAGCGAGGTCGGACAAGAAGTCTCACCTAAAATCTAATGTGGCCCTCCCCCCGCTTGGAGTCTCTTAAACAGCTTTATCAGAGCCCTGCTGTCTGCTACTGTAGGAGACCACATGCAGGATAGGGCACTGTCATGTTCACTCACTGTAGAGGGGAGAACACTGACCAACCAAACACACACACACACACACACACACACAGAGAAACACACACACACACACACAAACTGTGCAACTAACAACACAAATCAACACACACACAAAATGTACAAAAAGCACAGTGTTCGTATCGCACACACGCACGGATACACACACACACATTGTTAATATCATCACGTACAGAATTAAATAAAATACACTGCTGACCAATAACACATAACCTAGAGAGTGGCTGTGCAAATGTGTGTCTGTGTGTGTGTACCGTGTAATGTCTTTATCTCAAAAGAATAGAGTATATTCCAAAGATGTGACCATGTCACAATTTAGCAAGTTTCGAGTCTTAATCTTAGAGTCTCATGTCAAGTCTCAAGTACCAGAGCTCAAGTCAAGTCCCTAAATGTTGGTTTCGCATCCCCAAGTCAATGGTTAATTGTTTTACACCATTTTCAATTCACTAGGCCTACTAGTTTATTACATAGACCTACATAATACACTTCCCAGATCAGGAAATAACGTTTTTTTTTAAAATCAACAATACGAATAGAAAGGCAATCCAAATGATGATTTACAGTTAGTGTTGCTAGTACAGTTTGACTGACATTGTTCAATCTCCAAGTGTTGTTGTTTTCCCCCCGTCCAGTATATACGTGTTGAGAGGCCTGCGGTTGGCTGAGAATAAACATTCCCCCAAACCTCTTGCTTAGAGTGACAAGTATGGAAAATATAGAACATTGCTCTATAATATAGAACAGTGCTCTATAATATAGGACAGTGGTCTATAATATAGAACATTGCTCTATAATATAGAACAGTGCTCTATAATATAGGACAGTGGTCTATAATATAGTACAGTGCTCTATAATATAGAACAGTGCTCTATAATACAGGACAGTCTATAATATAGGACAATGGTCTATAATATAGGACGGTGCTCTATTTTTACCTTTGCCTGGCGAAGCGTCGCTAGGCAGAAAATAATTTAACGGTCAATTCCCATATAACCCAATGCGAGAGGAAAGTGGTGCTGCTCTTTTGGGAAATCTAAGTCTCTAGTATTACAGCTCTAGTACAAGTCTCTAGTATTACAGCTCTAGTCTAAGTCTCTAGTATTACAGCTCTCGTACAAGTCTCTAGTATTACAGCTCTAGTACAAGTCTCTAGTATTACAGCTCTAGTCTAAGTCTCTAGTATTACAGCTCTCGCCCAAGTCTCTAGTATTACAGCTCTAGTCTAAGTCTCTAGTATTACAGCTCTCATCCAAGTCTCTAGTATTACAGCTCTAGTCCAAGTCTCTAGTATTACAGCTCTAGTACACGTCTCTAGTATTACAGCTCTAGTCCAAGTCTCTAGTATTACAGCTCTAGTATAAGTCTCTAGTATTACAGCTCTAGTCCAAGTCTCTAGTATTACAGCTCTAGTACAAGTCTCTAGTATTACAGCTCTAGTACACATCTCTAGTATTACAGCTCTAGTCCAAGTCTCTAGTATTACAGCTCTTATCCAAGTCTCTAGTATTACAGCTCTAGTCCAAGTCTCTAGTATTACAGCTCTAGTCCAAGTCTCTAGTATTACAGCTCTAGTACACGTCTCTAGTATTACAGCTCTAGTCCAAGTCTCTAGTATTACAGCTCTAGTATAAGTCTCTAGTATTACAGCTCTAGTCCAAGTCTCTAGTATTACAGCTCTAGTACAAGTCTCTAGTATTACAGCTCTAGTACAAGTCTCTAGTATTACAGCTCTAGTACAACCCTACTCCTGTTTTGATTATCTTCATGTTTGTTATTATTAAACTCACCTTCTACACCTGCTTCCTGACTCCTTGTGTATACTTTATTTAGATGCTCTAGTCCAAGTTAAGTCCCTACTCATAGATACTCTAGTCCAAGTTAAGTCCTTAGTCATAGATGCTCCAGTCCAAGTCGAGTGTTTTTATTTTTGCAACTTGTGTCCAAGTCACGTGACTCGAGTCCACATCTCTGGTGTATGTGTACGGGCCTGCGTAACTGTCTGTCTGTCTCTCTGTGCATGTTTGATTGTCTGCCTGTACTTGCCAAACTGTTATTTTCTCTTGTCTGGGGGTCCTTTCATGTTTAGGAGTTGATGTGTCTCTCTCTCCGTCACGCTACCAATCCAGCCTCTCACACAGACACACACCAATGCACAAACACACATACACTCTGTGTTCTCCAAACAGTCTGTCATCGCCCATTAGGTGATATGTGCCTGCACTGCTCTTTCCCTTCAATCTGGGAACACACAAAGACAGTCTACATCTTCCCTACCATCTGGGAACCCACCTCCACCCTCCACACTCTCTCTGCTACAACAGTATTTTGGTTAATTAGCAAATGGAACTTCAGGGGGGAGTACATTTAGTATGCGTGCAGGAGTACATTTAGTATGCGTGCAGGAGTACATTTAGTATGAGTTCTGGAGGACATTTAGTATGAGTTCTGGAGGACATTTAGTATGCGTGCAGGAGTACATTTAGTATGAGTTCTGGAGGACATTTAGTATGAGTTCTGGAGGACATTTAGTATGAGTTCTGGAGGACATTTAGTATGAGTTCTGGAGGACATTTAGTATGAGTTCTGGAGGACATTTAGTATGCGTGCAGGAGGACATTTAGTATGAGTTCTGGAGGACATTTAGTATGCGTGCAGGAGTACATTTAGTATGAGTTCTGGAGGACCTTTAGTATGCGTGCAGGAGTAAATTTAGTATGCAAGCAGGAGTACATTTTGTATGCGTTCTGGAGTACATTTAGTATGTGTGCAGGAGGACATTTAGTATGCGTTCAGAAGGACATTTGGTATGCATTCAGGAGGACATTTAGTATGCGTTCAGGAGGACATTTTGTATGCGTACAGGAGTACATTTAGTATGCGTTCAGAAGGACATTTGGTATGCGTTCAGGAGGACATTTAGTATGCGTTCAGGAGGGCATTTAGAATGTGTTTAGGAGGACATTTAGGATGTGTATAGGAGGACATTTAGGATGCGTTCAGGAGGACTTTTAGTATGCGTTCAGGAGGACATTTAGTATGCATTCAGGAGGACATTTAGAATGTGTTTAGGAGGACATTTAGGATGTGTATAGGAGGACATTTAGGATGCGTTCAGGAGGACTTTTAGTATGCGTTCAGGAGGACATTTAGAATGTGTTTAGGAGGACATTTAGGATGTGTTTAGGAGGACATTTAGGATGCGTTCAGGAGGACTTTTATGATGCATTTAGGCTGGGAAGGAAAACATAGCCTTGTCTGCTTAACCCTCCTATTATGTTACGTGTCAATTTGACCCATTTACAAATTTGAGTTGTCTAAAATACTAGTTAACCTCTCTTTCAACCTAACTTCAAAATGTGGACACTGATGTGTTGTGGAATATCTGTGTAGATTGTGAATACAAGCATGATATTGTTGGTCATTTTGACCCGGAGGTTTTTATGTGTATAGATATTTGCACTGGTCCAAAATAAAAAAGTGTCTTTGAAGTATTTTGATTTGCCTGGTTGTGGTTGCACTTTATTAATTATGTTTGGGTGAAAAGGAGCTTTCCCAGCTTCTCCTTCGTACTGAGCAGCAGATCTCTGACACAGACACTGCAAAATGAGCTCCAAACAGAAAATGATTGTGAGAAAGGAAATATGTTTTAACAAAAAATCTGAGTTTTTTTTTTATCAAATGTTTTTGTTATTTCTTCTTTCTGAAAGGTCTGACAAGACAAAATAAAGTTTTGGCTGTTTTTACTTGATTCTTTGTCTGTCTTGAGTGTGTTTAAACTGTGCGTGTCATTTTCTTTTCCAGCAAAGCACAAGGGTTAATTAAAATATTCTATTCAAAGTGGGTGTGTGGTCTCTGTGTATTTATCCACCAGGTGGTATAGTACACCATGTATGAAAAAGTGAGGGCTAGGCACACACACATACACACAGGCTCCAATTTACAATCTGGAGACGTCAAAACAACTGGCAGTGTGCCAGGGTGGATCCCACGTTCCGTCTGTAAGAACCACCGCTCAGTCTCCAACTAGTCAGCCTACAGTGTCTTCAGACTATAGGGCTTCAACATACAGTACTCTTCAGATTATAGGGCTTCAATATAAAGTACTCTTTTAATTACAGGTTTTCAACATACAGTACTCTTCAGATTATAGGGGTTACCATTAAATCAATCCATATCAATCCATGTGGGCTCTCCTCTCTAGACAGACAATTATCTTCATAACATGGAAATGACTTGCACCCCCTATGGTCACTCATATTCCACCTCCTCCCTCCCTCCCTCAATCGCTCTCTCTCTTCCTCCCCTTCTCTCTTTCCCTGCCTAATTCCCTCCCTGTATTACCATTGACTACCCTCTTTCTACCTCTCTTTCAATCTTTCTCTCCTTCCCTCATACCCTACTGTATGCCCTCATTGTCTGGCAACTGATTAGCAGGGGTGGGAAGGGATAGATCCGTAGAGTGAGAGTCGGGGAGGAAAGGAAAGCATCAAAGACTGGGAACGTTCACAGCTATCTCTCTCTCCCTGTTCTCTATCTCTCTCTCTGCTGTCTCCTCCCTCCCTCCCCTCTCTCCCTGTTCTCTATCTCTCTCTCTGCTGTCTCCTCCCTCCCTCCCCTCTCTCGCCCTGTTCTCTACCTCTCTCTCTGCTGTCTCCTCCCTCCCTCCCATCTCTCGCCCTGTTCTCTATCTCTCTCTGCTGTCTCCTCCCTCCCTCCCCTCTCTCTCCATGTTCTCTTTCTCTCTCCCTGTTCTCTATCTCTCTCTCTGCTGTCTCCTCACTCCCTCCCCTCTCTCGCCCTGTTCTCTCTCTCTCTCTCTCTCTCTTTATTTCACTGTTCTCTCTACCTCTCTCTCTCCCCCCTCTCCCACTCGGATGTGACGTCGTCTATCCAAACTGTCACCACCAAAAGTTTCTGAATGACGTATTTCCTAATAGTGACTACTGTCATTCACACTACCCTATACACAGTTCCCAGTCTCACCTTAGAATTAGAGGTTCATCCATGTTTCTCAAACATCACATTTTGAAGTGTTTAAGGTTAAATATAGGATTTAACTCTGAATTCTTAATTAAGGTTAGGCAATTCCTCTGAATGGATAAGGTAAGGGTTAAGGTAAGGGATAAGGTAAGGGTTAAGGTAAGGGTTGAGGTAAGGGTTAAGGTAAGGGTTAAGGTAAGGGTTGAGGTAAGGGTTAAGGTAAGGGTTGAGGTAAGGGTTAAGTTAAAGGTTAAGGTAAGGGATAAGGTAAGGGATAAGGTAAGGGTTGAGGAAAGGGTTGAGGTAAGGGTTAAGGTAAGGGTTGAGGTAAGGGTTAAGGTAAGGGTTGAGGTAAGGGTTAAGTTAAGGGTTAAGGTAAGGGATAAGGTAAGGGATAAGGTAAGGGTTGAGGAAAGGGTTGAGGTAAGGGTTGAGGTAAGGGTTAAGGTAAGGGTTGAGGTAAGGGTTAAGGTAAGGCTTAAGGTAAGGGATAAGGTAAGGGATAAGGTGAGGGATAAGGTGAGGGTTGAGGTAAGGGTTAAGGTAAGGTATAAGGTAAGGGTTACGATAAGGGTTAAGGTAAGGGATAAGGTAAGGGTTAAGGTAAGGGTTAAGGTAAGGGTTAAGGCAAGGGATGAGGTAAGGGTTCAGGTAAGGGATAAGGTAATGGTTAAGGTATGGGTTATGGTAAGGGTTAAGGTAAGGGACAAGGTAAGGGACAAGGTAAGGGACAAGGTAAGGGTTAAGGTAAGGGTTAAGTTAAGGGTTAAGGTAAGGGTTCAGGTAAGGGATAATGTAAAGGTAAGGGTTCAGGTAAGGGATAAGGTAAGGGATAAGGTGAGGGATAAGGTGAGGGTTGAGGTAAGGGTTAAGGTAAGGGTTAAGGTATGGGTTACGATAAGGGTTAAGGTAGGGGATAATGCAAGGGTTAAGGTAAGGGTTAAGGTATGGGATAAGGTAAGGTATAAGGTAAGGGTTACGATAAGGGTTAAGGTAAGGGTTAAGGTAAGGGATAAGGTAAGGGTTAAGGTAAGGGTTAAGGTATGCGGTAAGGTAAGGGTTAAGGTAAGGGATAAGGTAAGGGTTCAGGTAAGGGATAAGGTAATGGTTAAGGTATGGGTTATGGTAAGGGATAAGGTAAGGGACAAGGTAAGGGACAAGGTAAGGGACAAGGTAAGGGTTAAGGTAAGGGTTAAGGTAAGGGTTAAGTTAAGGGTTAAGGTAAGGGTTCAGGTAAGGGATAATGTAAGGGTTAAGGTAAGGGTTCAGGTAAGGGATAATGTAAGGGTTAAGGTAAGGGTTAAGGTAAGGGTTGAGGTAAGGGTTAAGGTAAGGGTTAAGGTAAGGGTTAAGGTAAGGGTTAAGGTAAGGGATAAGGTGAGGGTTAAGGTGAGGGTTAAGGTAAGGGTTAAGGTAAGGGTTAAGGTAAGGGTTAAGGTAAGGGATAATGTAAGGGTTAAGGTGAGGGTTAAGGTAAGGGTTAAGGTAAGGTATAAGGTAAGGGTTAAGGTAAGGGATAATGTATGGGTCAAGGTAAGGGTTAAGGTAAGGGATAAGTTAAGGGTTAAGGTAAGGGATAAGGTATGGGTTAAGGTCAGGGGTAAGGTAAAAGTTCAGGTTTATATCGCTGGATTAAAACTTGCAACCTTCTGAATTAGATACAGATGCTTCTGCCCATATGCCATCCCCGTCCACCATGCCCTAGCAAAACCCCAAACTACTGGAAGGTAACAGCGCTCACTTTTTCCCCTAGTGGACGGTTTCCACGTCATCTCCCAAAGTCCTCAGACATTGATGGATGTCGAATACTGACCATGCTGCCACCTGCTGATTACACTTGACCACTTTAGCGTACAGTACAACCATGTAGAAACAAGGCTGTAACAAGGTATGCACACATTACTCTCTCTCATCGACAAATACAACTTGCAAATGTGACCTGGACAGTACAGTAGCTCACAACACAGCACTTTACTTCTACAAATATCTAGAAAATCCTCAAACATCCAAAAAATCTACAAAAATCTTCCTTCTTCTTACATCTACAAATAGAAAATAAAAAGTGTGACTGACTCCCACAGAGAAAATGACAATTGAACATCTTTCCACTTTCCAAATTCCACACTTTAGCTTTAAAAAGTTATAGAGATTGGAGATGTTTACGTTTTGATGCTAGTAGACAACTGGACAGTTAGAATGATGCATGATGCATCTGTCGACAAGCACTCAGGCCAGATTGGCATTACAGCAACGCCTCTCAGTAAAGACGCTGCCAAGTGGGACAAGACTAAGCAATGTCTAATTACATGGCGACAGAATGAAACACACACACACGTGCAGTCACATATATAGTTGTAGTCGGAAGTTTACATACACCTTAGCCAAATACATTTAAACTCAGTTTTTCACAAGTCCTGACATTTAATCCTACTAAAAAGTCCCTGTTTTATGTCAGTAACTTTATTTTAAGAATGTGAAATGTCAGAATAATAGCAGAGAGAACAATTTATTTCAGCTTTATTTCTTTCATCAAATTCCCAATGGGTCAGAAGTTTACATACACTCAATTACTATTTGGTAGCATTGCCTTTAAATTGTTTAACCTGGGTCAAACATTTCGGGTAGCCTTCCACAAGCTTCCCACAATAATTTGGGTGAATTTTGGCCCATTCCTCCTGACAGAGCTGGTGTAACTGAGTCAGGTTTGTAGGCCTCCTTGCTCGCACATGCTTTTTCAGTTCTGCCAACACATTTTCTATAGGATTGAGGTCAGGGCTTTTTGATGGCCACTACAAAACCATGACTGTGTTGTCCTTAAGCCATTTTGCCACAACTTTGTACATTTGCTTGTGGTCATTGTCCGTTTGGAAGAGCCATTTGCGACCAAGCTTTAACTCCCTGACTGATGTCTTGAGATGTTGTTTCAATTTATCCACATAATTTTCCTACCTCATGATGCCATCTATTTTGTGATGTGCACCAGTCCCTCCTGCAGCAAAGCACCTCCACATGATGCTGCCACCCCCATGCTTCATAGTTGGGATAGTGTTCTGGGGCATGCAAGCCTCCCCCTTTTTCCTCCAAACATAATGATGGTCATTATGGCCAAACAGTTTTAATTTTGTTTCATCAGATCAGAGGACATTTCTCCAAAAATAACAATCTTTGTCCCCATGTGCAGTTGCAACGGTAGTCTGGCTTTTTATAGCAGTTTTGGAGCAGTGGCTTCTTCCTTGCTGAGCGGCCTTTCAGGTTATGTCGATATAGCACTCGTTTTACCTTTGTACCCGTCTCCTCCAGCATCTTCACAAGGTTTTTTGCTGTTGTTCTGGGATTGATTTGCACTTTTCGCACCAAAGTACGTTCATCTCTAGGAGACAGAACGCTTCTCCTTCCTGAGCAGTATGACGGCTGCGTGGTCCCATGGTGTTTATACTTTCGTACTATTGTTTGTACAGATGAACGTGGTTCCTTCAGGCGTTTTGAAATTGCTCCCAAGGATGAACCAGTTCTTGGCTGATTTATTTTGATTTTCCCATGATGTCAAGCAGAGGCACTGCGTTTGAAGGTAGTCCTTGAAATACATCCACAGGTACACATCCAATTGACTCAAATGATGTCAATTAGCCTATCAGAAGCTTCTAAAGCCATGACGTAGTTTCCTGAAATTTTCCAACCTGTTTAAAGGCACAGTCAACTTAGTGTATGTAAACTTCTGACCCACTGAATTGTGATACAGTGAAATATAAATTAAATAATCTGTCTGTAAACAATTGTTGGAAAAGTTACTCGTGTCATGCACAAAGTAGATGTCCTAACCGACTTGCCAAAACTATAGTTTTTTAACAATAAATTGAATGTTTAATGACTCCAACCTAAGTGTATGTAACCTTCCAACTTCAACTGTACAGTACATACAAACACATGCACTTAACAAATATATATTTTATAGACCAAACATATATTAAAAAGTTAAAAAGCAATTTTCTCACTTTGTCATGATCATTTTCTCACTTAGTTGAATTGTGAAGGGATGGGAAATGAATTGCCAATATGAAATATGGTTAATTTATATGACACGGAACAACCCGCCACACAGTGCATTAGTAAGCATTACTAATCTACACACCATACACTGTAGGTCTAATTCACTGCAATGGGCATCCTTGGAGACCTGATTCGTTAGTATGCTGAAATGGATTGCTCAGCATCTGTCCTTCTCTCTCTCCATCTCTCTATCTTCAAATAGTTATCCTCGTCTCTGTGCCGCCGGTAGGAGGGAGGGAGGAAGAGAGGGACTAGAGTGATTCTATTTCTCTCGGGATCTGGTCATGAGTGAGTGGGTTGATGAGCCAAATGGTTAGCAGGAGAAGACAGCCATTTTACAGTTCCGTGTAGGAGGCCAGAAGTGACTGAAGCTCAGAGCAGTCAATTCTCTCTCCCTCTCTCCCTCTCCATAACAAAACCGCCTTATCAACAGTTACTGTATTGCAATGTAAAGTGATGCGTTGGAATATGGTTGCTGGTTAAGTTCCTTTCCTCTAGAGGGTGCAAGTTTTCAATGCATCTCTCTCTCTCTCTCTCTCTCTCTCTCTCTCTCCCTCTCCATAATAAAACCTCCTTATCAACAGTTACTGTATTGCAATGTAAAGTGATGCGTTGGAATATGGTTGCTGGTTAAGTTCCTTTCCTCTAGAGGGTGCAAGTTTTCAATGCTCTCTCTCTCTCTCTCTCTCTCTCTCTCTCTCTCTCTCTCTCTCTCTCTCTCTCTCTCTCTCTCTCTCTCTCTCTCTCTCTCTCTCTCTCTCTCTCTCTCTCTCAAATTCAAATTCAAATTCAAGCTGCTTTATTGGCATGAAAAACATTGTGTCAATATTGCCAAAGCAACAATGTATACAATATACATTGTAACAAAATTATAAATGATAGCAAATAATAATATAAAATGGTAGTAAATAATAATACAAAATTAAATACAAAATAATAACAATAAAATGGTAACAGTCTACAGTAAACATTAATAATTATAGTAATAACAATAATAGTAATAATAAGTAAGTTACTGTTTACTATGCAGATGTTATTATTCAGTGTCCCTCAGGCTATGGCAGGAAAATACATATTTGGCTGCAAGAGGAGCCATTGCTCCTTCGCCCATGAGTATTCTTAGTTTTTCCTCTGGGTTCAATTTGTAAAAATTTGGAATATATGTAGTCATTTCTGTGAATAATGAGTCTCTTTGTGAGGAATATTTATCACAGTAAAGGAGAAAGTGCATCTCTGTCTCTACCTCCCCTGTCATGCAGTGACCACATACACGCTCCTCTTTGGGTAGCCATGTCTTTTTATGTCTGCCGGTTTCTATTGCCAATCGGTGGTCACTCAGCCTGTACTTGGTAAGGATCTGTCTCTGCTTCGTATCTCTGACAGAGTAGAGATAATCAGCCAATTCATATTCTCTGTTTAGGGTCAGATAGCAATTTAGTCGGCTTTGGGATTTTGTTTCGTTTTTCCAGTATTGTAAGTATGATTCCTTTGATTGGTTCATGATTTTGTTTATTGGAATTCTTTCTTTTGAAGCAGTGCTGGTGTCAGCTTGGTTGGTGAGGTCCAACACCAGCTGACTGAGAGGGCTCGTTTCTGGGCTCAGCTCTTGGTCTTGAAGTGCTTTAAATTGCAGACTCGAATTTGGACTTGAATTTAGATGTAGCCAAAATTTTAATGATCTTTTCTGTATTTTCATTATTACTGGAAAACGGCCCAATTCTGCCCTACATGCATTAGTTGGTGTATTTCTCTGGACTTGTAGAATTTTCCGACAGAATTCTGCATGTAGGGTTTCAATTGGATGTTTGTCCCACATTTTAAAATCCAGTTTATTGAGTGGCCCCCAAACCTCACTTCCATAAAGTGCTATTGGTAGGATTACACTGTCAAATATTTTAGTCCAAATTCTAATTGGGATGTTGATTTTGAATAATTTCATTTTTATTGCATACATTGCTCTGCGGGCTTTTTCTTTTTTTTTTTTTTTTTCTCTCTCTCTCTCTCTCTCTCTCTCTCTCTCTCTCTCTCTCTCTCTCTCTCTCTCTCTCTCTCTCTCTCTCTCCCTCTCCATAATAAAACCTCCTTATCAACAGTTACTGTATTGCAATGTAAAGTGATGCGTTGGAATATGGTTGCTGGTTAAGTTCCTTTCCTCTAGAGGGTGCAAGTTTTCAATGCATCTCTCTCTCTCTCTCTCTCCCTCTCTCTCTCTCTCTCTCTCTCTCTCTCTCTCTCTCTCTCTCTCTCTCTCTCTCTCTCTCTCTCTCTCTCTCTCTCTCTCTCTCTCTCTCTCTCTCTCTCTCTCTCTCTCTCTCTCTCTCTCTCTCTCTCTCTCTCTCTCTCTCTCTCTCTCTCTCTCTCTCTCTCTCTCTCTCTCTCTCTCTCTCTCTCTCTCTCTCTCTCTCTCTCTCTCTCTCTCTCAATTTAAGGGCTTTATTGGCAGGTTGCTGCTGTGATGGCACACTGTGGTATGTCACCCAGTAGATATGGGAGTTTTTCAAAATCGGTAGCCTAGTGGTTAGAGCGTCGAAAGGTTGCAAGTTCATATCCCTGAGCTGACAAGGTACAAATATGTCATTCTCTTTAGAGCCAGGTCTGCCGAACGGTGGCCTTTCTCAAGAGCAAGGTTATGCTCACTGAGTCTGTATGTAGTCAACGCTTTCCTTAAATTTGGGTCAGTCAGTGGTCAGATATTCTGCCACTGTGTACTCTCTGTTTAGGGCCAAATAGCATTCTAGTCTGCTCTGTTTTTTTGTTAATTCCTTCCAATGTGTCAAATAATTATCTGTTTGTTTTCTCATGATTTGGTTGGGTCTAATTATGTTGCTGTCCTGGTGCTGTGTGGGGTATGTGTTTGTGAACAGAGCCCCGGGACCAGCTTGCTGAAGAGACTCTTCTCCAGGTTCATCTCTCTGTAGGTGATGGCTTTATTATTTAAGGTTTGGGAATCACTTCCTTTTAGGTGGTTGGAGAATTTAATTTAAGTTATTTTCTGGATTTTGATAATTAGTGGGTATCGGCCTAATTCTGCTCTGCATGCATTATTTGGTGTTTTACGTTGAACACAGAGTATATTTTTGTCCCATTTTGTGAATTATTGGTTGGTGAGCAGACCCCAGACCTCATAACCATAAGTGCAATGGGTTCTATAACTGACTTAAGTATTTTTAGCCAGATCCTAATTGGTATGTCAAATTGTAATGTTCCTTTTGATGGCATTGAAGGCCCTTCTTGTCTCAGCTCGGTCGCAGCTTTGTGGAAGTTACCTGTGGCGCTGATTATATAGGCTGAGGTATGTATAGTTTTTTGTGTGCTCTAGGGCAGTGCTTCCCAAACCTTTAATAGTCCCGTACCCCTTCAAACATTCAACCTCTAGCTAGGTACCCCCTATAGCACCAGGTTCAGCACACTCTCAAGTGTCGTTTTTTTGCCACCATTGTCAGATATATTCATTAAACATAAGAATGAGTGTGAGTTTTTGTCACAACCCAGCTGGTGGGAAGTGACAAAGAGATCTTATAGTTCCAGGGCACAAATAATAATCTAATAATAATAATCAATTATTTGCTCTTTATTTAACCATTTTACATAAAAAAATGTATTTGTTCCTCGAAAATTGTGAATAATTCACCACAGGTGAATTCACCACTAGATTCAAATCATTCAGGTGAGAAAAACCCCAGATAGTCCATTCGTGTGAGAAACTCGTCATCATGCAAGCGGTCAGACAAGTGAAAATTATAGTCAGTAAAGAAAACGTTAAGTTTGTCTCTCAATTTTTAAAAACGTGTCAATACTTTGCCTCTTGATGAGCAGCGCACTTCTGTATGTTGTAAAAACACTACATTGTCGCTGCCCATATCATTGCATAGTGCAGAAAATACAGAAAAGAGTTCAGGGGCCTTGCTTTAACAAAGTTAACATGTTTCACTGTAGTGTCCAAAATGTCTTTCAAGCTGTCAGGCATTCCCTTGGCAGCAATAGTCTCGGTGGATGCTGCAGTGTACTCAAGTGGCGTCGGGAGCAACTGCTTGCATGCGTGTTACCACTCTACAATGTCTCCCTGTCATGGCTTTTACGTCATCAGTACAGATACCAACATGAGCAGCAGCTACTTTTGACTACATACGGAGCGTTAGTGGAATTCCCGCAAGAGAGTAACGGTTAATGTGATTGGATGTTAAATCATTGACTAGGCTACCTGTATTTGACACTGTTTTGTTAATTCACTGAACACTAGATGGTTTCATTTTATTTTTGGCAGTGAAACGAGGCTACTCAGACAAGAAAAAAACCTCACCCAAATGTATTGCCCTGTTGGAAAATATAAATGGACTGTTTGAAAACGTGAAGAAGAAAAAAATGTTTAAAAATAATTCTAGATATAAACTCTGCAAATAAAGAACGTCCCTTTTTCAGGACACTGTCTTTCACAGATAAATCGTAAAAATCCAAATAACTTCACATTTCTTCATTGTAAAGGGTTTTAACACTATTTCCCATGCTTTTTAATGAACCATAAACAATTCATGAACATGCACCTGTGGAAAGGACTCTGAAAAACACCAAAAGAAAGATGCCCAGGGTCCCTGCTCAATTCCAAAAATCGCTGAAGTTGGAGACTTTTATCTCCCTCACCAACTTCAAACATCTGCTATCTGAGCAGCTAACCGATAATTGCAGCTGTACATAGTCTATCGGTAAATAGCTCACCCAATTTACCTACCTCATCCCCATACTGTTTATATTTATTTACTTTTCTGCTCTTTTGCACACCAGTATATCTTCCTGCACATAACCATCTGATCATTTATCACTCCAGTGTTAATCTGCTAAATTGTAAATATTTGCCTACCTCCTCATGCCTTTTGCACACAATGTATATAGACTCTTTTTTTCTTTCTTTTTTTCTACTGTGTTATTGACCTGTTAATTGTTTACTCCATGTGTAACTCTGTGTTGTCTGTTCACACTCCTTTGCTTTATCTTGGCCAGGTCGCAGTTGTAAATGAGAACTTGTTCTCAACTAGCCTACCTGGTTAAATAAAGGTGAAATAAATTTTTAAAAAATCTCTGTGAACGTGCCTTAGGCATGCTGCAAGGAGGCATGATGACTGCAGATGTGGCAAGGGCAATAAATTGCAATGTCCGTACTGTGAGACACCTAGGACAGCGATACAGGATGGACAGCCGATTGTCCTCACAGTGGCAGACCACATGTAACATCACCTGCACAGGATTGGTACATCCGAACATCACACCTCCGGGACAGGTACAGGATAGCAACAACTGCCTGAGTTACAACAGGAACACACAATCCGTGCTCAGACTGTCCACAATAGGCTTGTAGGCCCGTTGTAAGGCAGGTCCTCACCAGACATCACTGGCAACAACGTTGCAAATGTGCACACATCCACTGTCGCTGGACCAGACAGGACTGGCAAAAAGTGCTCTTCACTGACGAGTCGCAATTTTGTCTCACAAGGGGTTGAGCACGTCTGGGACCTGTTGAGCACGTCTGGGACCTGTTGGATCAGAGGGTGAGTGCTAGGGCCAGGGCCATTCTCCCCAGAAATGTCCGGGAACTTGCTGGTGCCTTGGTGGAAGAGTGGGCTAACATCTCACAGCAAGATCTGGCAAATCTGGTGCAGTCCATGAGGAGGAGATGCACTGCAGTACTTAATGCAGCTAGTGACCACAACAGATTCTGACTGTTACTTTTGATTTTAACCCCCTTTTGTTCAGGGACACATTATTCCATTTATGTTAGTCACATGTCTGCGGAACTTGTACAGTTTATCTCTCAGTTGTTGAATCTTATGTTCATACAAATATTTACACATGTTAAGTTTGCTAAAAAATGAACACAATTTACAGCGAGAGGACATTTCTTTTTTTCTGACCGAAGGTGGCTCCCCTTCCCGTTCGGGTGGCGCTCGGCGGTCGTCGTCGCCGGCCTACTAGCTGCCACTGATTATTTTCTCCCCCTCCTTTTGTGTTTATTGAGTACACCTGTTTTGAGTTGGTTATAATTAGTGAGGCTTTATTAGTCAGCCGGTCCGCCTGGTTCTTTGTGCGGGATTGATTGTTGTAACCCTGTTGTTTGCATTAGATGTACATGTTTGTGTATTTAGTGCTAGACTGTTTTCGTTTCCCTGTGTCTGGGGCATTTGGTTTGAGCACCCGTAAGTGGGTTGACCGTAGTTCACCGTGTGTGCATTAAAGTAGCACTTTATTGAACTCTGCTTTCCTGCGCCTGATTTCACCCTCACGACACCCAGGACCTTACAGTCTGGCAGAATCTGTTCAGAAGATCTAGGTGCTGCTGTAGGCCCGCCTTGTTTGGTGACAGAAGCACCAGATGTTATGTCCGTCGTCGGAATAACACCAAAGCGCAGCGTGGAAAGTGTACATCTGTCTTTATTTTTTGATGAACACCAACAAAACAACAAAAGATAAACGAACCTAACGTTCTGCAGGCTACCTAGTAACTGTGCAAAAACAAGATCCCCCAAACTCAGGTGGAAAACAGGCTGCCTAAGTATGATTCCCAATCAGAGACAATGATAGACAGCTGCCTTTGACTGGGAACCATACCCGGCCAACAAAGAAATAGAACACTAGAATGCCCACCCAAATCACACCCTGACCTAACCAAATAGAGAAATAAACGGGCTCTCTAAGGTCAGGGCGTGACACCAGATCATCAGTTAACACTAGACTTTTGACTTCAGATTCTAGTAGTGTGTGGCCAGTTGCTGCAGACTGTTCTAGTGCCCTCGCCAACTCATTGACATATATGTTGAAGAGGGTGGGGCTCAAGCTGCATCCCTGTCTCACCCCACGGCCTTGAGGAAAGAAATGTGTGTGTTTTTTGCAAATTTTAACCTCACACTTGTTGATGGTGTACATGGATTTTATAATGCCGTATGTTTTCCCCCCAACTCCACTTTCCATCAATTTGTATAGCAGACCCTCATGCCAAATTGAGTCAAAGCATTTTTCTTCAATCAACAAAGCATGAGAAGTCTTTGCCTTCGTTTTGGTTTGTTTGTTTGTTAACTAGGGTGTTTATGGTGAATACGTGGTCTGTCGCACGGTAATTTTGTAAAAAGCCAATTTGACATTTGCTCAGTACATTGTTTTTACTGAGGAAATGTACAGTGCCTTGCGAAAGTATTCGGCCCCCTTGAACTTTGCGACCTTTTGCCACATTTCAGGCTTCAAACATAAAGATATAAAACTGTATTTTTTTGTGAAGAATCAACAACAAGTGGGACACAATCATGAAGTGGAACGACATTTATTGGATATTTCAAACTTTTTTAACAAATCAAAAAGTGAAAAATTGGGCGTGCAAAATTATTCAGCCCCTTTACTTTCAGTGCAGCAAACTCTCTCCAGAAGTTCAGTGAGGATCTCTGAATGATCCAATGTTGACCTAAATGACTAATGATGATAAATACAATCCACCTGTGTGTAATCAAGTCTCCGTATAACTGCACCTGCACTGTGATAGTCTCAGAGGTCCGTTAAAAGCGCAGAGAGCATCGTGAAGAACAAGGAACACACCAGGCAGGTCTGAGATGCTGTTGTGAAGAAGTTTAAAGGCCGGATTTGGATACAAAACGATTTCCCAAGCTTTTAACATCCCAAGGAGCACTGTGCAAGCGATAATATTGAAATGGAAGGAGTATCAGACCACTGCAAATCTACCAAGACCTGGCCGTCCCTCTAAACTTTCAGCTCATACAAGGAGAAGACTGATCAGAGATGCAGCCAAGAGGCCCAAGATCACTCTGGATGAACTGCAGAGATCTAGAGCTGAGGTGGGAGACTCTGTCCATAGGACAACAATCACTCGTATATTGCACAAATCTGGCCTTTATGGAAGAGTTGCAAGAAGAAAGCCATTTCTTAAAGATATCCATAAAAAGTGTTGTTTAAAGTTTGCCACAAGCCACCTGGGAGACACACCAAACATGTGGAAGAAGGTGCTCTGGTCAGATGAAACCAAAATTGAACTTTTTGGCAACAATGCAAAACGTTATGTTTGGCGTAAAAGCAACACAGCTCATCACCCTGAGCACACCATGCCCACTCTCAAACATGGTGGTGGCAGCATCATGGTTTGGGCCTGCTTTTCTTCAGCAGGGACAGGGAAGATGGTTAAAATTGATGGGAAGATGGATGGAGCCAAATACAGGACCATTCTGGAAGAAAACCTGATGGAGTCTGCAAAAGACCTGAGACTGGGACGGAGATTTGTCTTCCAACAAGACAATGATCCAAAACATAAAGCAAAATCTACAATGGAATGGTTCAAAAATAAACATATCCAGGTGTTAGAATGGCCAAGTCAAAGTCCAGACCTGAATCCAATCGAATCTATGGAAAGAACTGAAAACTGCTGTTCACAAATGCTCTCCATCCAACCTCACTGAGCTCGAGCTGTTTTGCAAGGAGGAATGGGAAAAAATGTCAGTCTCTCGATGTGCAAAACTGATAGAGACATACCCCAAGCGACTTACAGCTGTAATCGCAGCAAAAGGTGGCGCTACAAAGTATTAACTTAAGGGGGCTGAATAATTTTGCACGCCCAATTTTTCAGTTTTTGATTTGTTAAAAAAGTTTGAAATATCCAATAAATGTTGTTCCACTTCATGATTGTGTCCCACTTGTTGTTGATTCTTCACAAAAAATACAGTTTTATATCTTTATGTTTGAAGCCTGAAATGCGGCAAAAGGTCGCAAAGTTCAAGGGGGCCGAATACTTTCGCAAGGCACTGTATAAGTCTGCTGTTAATGATAATGCAGAGGATTTTCCCAAGGTAGTTATTAGTTGATGATTCTAAAATGTGTATTTGATCAAGTACAGTGGGACAAAAAAGTATTTAGTCAGCCACCAATTGTGCAAGTTCTCCCACTTAAAAAAGATGAGAGAGGCCTGTAATTTTCAACATAGGTACACTTCAACTATGACAGACAAAATGAAAAAAAAAATCCAGAAAATCACATTGTAGGATTTTTAATGAATATATTTGCAAATTATAGTGGAAAATAAGTATTTGGTCAATAACAAAAGTTTATCTCAATACTTTGTTATATACCCTTTGTTGGCAATGACAGAGGTCAAACATTTTCTGTAAGTCTTCACACAGTTTTCACCCTATACCAAATTAGCATACCCTTTAGTCCCTTCCATGTTTCACACCAGGTAGTTTGGTGGATGGGACTACCAGCTCTCTGTAACCT
>NC_048587.1:59824473-59844473 GCF_013265735.2 Oncorhynchus mykiss
ATGCTAACTCTGCTATACCATGCTAACTCTGCTACACCATGCTAAATCTGTTACACCATGCTAAATCTGTTACACCATGCTAACTCTGCTACACCATGCTAAATCTGTTACACCATGCTAAATCTCTTACACCATGCTAACTCTGCTACACCATGCTAACTCTGCTACACCATGCTAAATCTGTTACACCATGCTAACTCTGCTACCCCATGCTAAATATGTTACACCATGCTAACTCTGCTATACCATGCTAACTCTGTTACACCATGCTAAATCTGTTACACCATGCTAACTCTGCTACCCCATGCTAAATATGTTACACCATGCTAACTCTGCTATACCATGCTAAATCTGTTACACCATGCTAACTCTGCTATACCATGCTAAATCTGTTACACCATGCTAAATCTGTTACAACATGCTAAATCTGTTACACCATGCTAAATCTGTTACACCATGCTAACTCTGCTATACCATGCTAACTCTGCTACACCATGCTAAATATGTTACACCATGCTAAATCTGTTACACCATGCTAACTCTGCTACACCATGCTAAATCTGTTACACCATGCTAAATCTGTTACACCATGCTAACTCTGCTACACCATGCTAAATCTGTTACACCATGCTAAATCTGTTACACCATGCTAACTCTGTTACACCATGCTAACTCTGCTACACCATGCTAAATCTGTTACACCATGCTAAATCTGTTACACCATGCTAACTCTGTTACACCATGCTAACTCTGCTGCACCATGCTATTACTAACTCTGCTAACTACTAACACCATGCTAATGAACAAAAACTAACTCTGCCACACGATGCTATCTATTACACCATGATAATGAACAGAACCCAACTCTGCTAAGCCATGCTAATTCTGTTACACAATGCTAATGAACAGAAGCTAACTCTGCTACTCCATGCTAACTCTGTTACACCAAGCTAATGAACAGACCCTAACTCTGCTACGCCATGCTAACTCTGCTACACCACGCTAATGAACAGAACCTAACTCTGCGACATCATGCTATGGACAGAATCTAACTCTGCAATGCCATGCTAATGAACAGAATCTAACTCTGCGACACCATGCTAATGAACAGAACCTAACTCTGCAACGCCATGCTAATGAACAACCCCTAACATTAACTGCGGACCCATTGCTTGCAGAGAAGGAAGGTGAGAGTGAGCTTGAGGGAGAGACTGAGAGAGAGTAAGAGAGAAAGAGGGGCAGAGAGAAAGAGAGAGCTTGCTAAACCAGCAATATTAGATCTGTAAGTGTGCTACACTACAGCTACATAACCTTTTCTCTGTGATGTTGGGTTTGATGTTGGGTCTGGCTGCTAGTAGCAGTGCTGGCACAATCCAGGTTAGTGCTAACTTGTCATGGAGTAGAACTGAGGAGCATGGTAGTAAACAAGCATGCTATTGGACTTCAAAATCCGGGTCTTCTGCACACCATCAAGACTGTGTAAGCCCACTGAGCTAAAGCTGCTGTCCTATAAATCAAGTGACTCACTGTCTTGCTGATAGGTTTGTGCTAATTCTGATGCCATTTTTCATACATAGCTTACGTACAATCTTTTATATAACACAGCATAATATGTACAAACCACAAAAACAGATATTACAGTCTTGTCTCCTCTGAGGGTCCCTGGGTTTGACAGCTTTGGTGTGAAACTGGGAACAGATGCACAAAGTCAGGCTTCACAGCCCCAGTCTCTGTAAATCAGTCCTGGAGGGTTGTCCTTACCACAACCTTGCACAAAGTCAAACCAGACATCACAGGTATAGCTAGCGATGTGTTCTATAAAAATGTGATTTAGATTTATCTCTCCCACAACAAAGAATGTAGGCCAAATATCGAACATGGATTGGCAAGCCAAGTCAAGGCTATTATCAAAATCACTTCTCTTCCTCTGTTTTCGTTTATAGTCTTTTTATGCCTTTAATCTGTGTGGTATTAGCGAAATATTTTGCACTCTGAAAATATGTATTGGCTGCATGCTGCCCCAGATGTGGGAGGGGGTGGAAACCTGACAATGGTAGGAGTGTGTCTGTGGTGGCGAAGCAGAGGGTGTTTGTGTTTGTGTGTGTGTGTGTGTGTGTGTGTGTGTGTGTGTGTGTGTGTGTGTGTGTGTGTGTGTGTGTGTGTGTGTGTGTGTGTGTGTGTGTGTGTGTGTGTGTGTGTGTGCGCGGTGGGGAAATCAGAGTCACAAAGCAGAAGCAGGAATCCTCTGTGCAACAGTGACATGAGCACAGTATTCCATTTATTTGCTCATATCTTGCTTAAGGTCTTATTCTGGATAAGCTGTTTACAATAACTTTTGATATCCCGCTCACAAGTATCCCTGTATCCATGAATACACATTATTCCTCATTTAAGTTCATGTGGGATAAATGGAATAGTAATCGATATCTGGACACCTCTCTATATCACTCTATAACCTCTCTATAGCCTCTCTATAATCTCTTTCTATAACCTCTCTTTATTACATCTCTCTATAACCTCTATATATCACTCTATAAACCCCCCTATTACCTTTCTATAACCCCTCTCTATAAACTCCCTATAATCTCTCTCTATTACCTCTCTGTAATCTCTCAAATGTAGCATCATATAATATTAACTCCTGCAGAATTATGTATTTATTGCAGTACAATACACCAAATGTAAATTGGAGAAATATTATTTATTTAACTAAGCAAGTCAGTTAAGAACAAATTCTTATTTACAATAACAGCCTACCGGGGAACAGTGGGTTGACCACCTTATTCTGAATGACAGATTTTTACCTTGTCAGCTCGGGGATTCGACATAGCAACCTTTCGGTTACTGGCCCAACACTCTAACCACTAGGCTACCTGCCACCCTGCTCTTAATGTGTTATCTTTGACACTGTTATGTATGCAGACAGTATTTCAGCTAATATAAATTATATAACCAAGACGAACTGAAGTCTTATCAGAAACGTGTTTTATCATTTTCACAGCTTTTAATTTCCTTAAAACAGGTCAAACTGCTGTGTTTAGACATTTTGCACGGGAGCAATCTTTCCACTGTTTTGGAGTTATTGCGATTTGTCCCAGGCCCGGTCCCTAAACCTCCTTGCTAAAGGAGGTTAGGACCTAGCCGAAGTGAAACAGACAACTTTACCGGTGTTGACTATACTGAACAAAAATATAAACCCAACATATAAAGTTTTGGCTCATTGTTTCTTGAGCTGAAATAAAAGATCCCAGAAATGTTCCATAAGCACAAAAATCGTATTTCTCTAAAATGTTGTGCACTAATTTATTTACATCCCTGTTAGTGAGCATTTCTCCTTTGCCAAGATAATCCATCCACCTGACAGGTGTGGCATTTCAAGAAGTTGATTAAACAGCATGATCATTACACAGGTGCACCTTGTGCTGAGGACAATTAAAGGCCACTCTAAAATGTGCAGTTTTGTCTCATGTTTTGAGGGAGCGTGCAATTGGCATGCTGACGGCAGGAATGTCCACCAGAGCTGTTGCCAGAGAATTGAAAGTTAATTTCTCCACCTAAAGCCGCCTCCAACATCGTATTAAAGAATTTGGCAGTACGTCCAACCAGACTCAAAACCGCAGACCACGTGTAACCACGCCAACCCAGGACCTCCACATCCGGCATCTTCTGATGATTATACAAGATTATACAAGCCATTTATCTCTTATGGAACTCTGCAGCAATCTGTTAGCAGCTCAAGTAAAACCCAGTTAACATATAGAGCTGTAAAACATAGGACAGACTAGACACATTGACCACTCATTTGGCTACCTCTATCCTGTTTCCTAAATGTTTTCCTTTCCTCTTCAACCATGTTAGTCTGTCAGATGGTCATTTCAGATGCCAGAGATAACAGGTGTTTCAGCCTTGGAAACAATGGCACCAAGGAAGCAAGGAAGTGTGCTCAGATGTGGGAGGGGGTGGAAACCTGACAATGGTAGGAGTGTGTCTGTGGTGGCGAAGCAGAGGGTGTTTGTGTGTGTGTGTGTGTGTGTGTGTGTGTGTGTGTGTGTGTGTGTGTGTGTGTGTGCGCGTGTGTGTGTGTGTGTGTGTGTGTGTGTGTGTGTGTGTGTGTGTGTGTGTGTGTGTGTGTGTGTGTGTGTGTGTGTGTGTGTGTGTGTGTGTGTGTGTGTGTGTGTGTGTGTGTGTGTGTGTGTGATGGATTAATCAATGTTGTTAAACGCAACTCTCCCTTGAGCAATCCGACACGGATGGATGAGGGACTTTGAGAGATTTAGACGTTTGTTCCATTCAGACACACACAGATACACACACACAGATACACACACACGAACACACACACACACGAACACACACAAACAAACAGCTGGAGAACAGACAACAGTATAATTGCATTGTTAAGTTTCAGATGAAGAAACAGGACTCATGTGTTATCTCCATGTATTTGAATTCTCGTAGCTCATATCAGAGAAAATATCATTGAGGCGATGACATGAAAAAGACTTGAATCAAAATGTGAATCATGGAGGATTTACAAACTCAGTTTATATGCAAGAATAATTTTTAGAACATTGTGATGAATATAGTCAATATAATCTAAGTTACCGTAACTTGTATTAGTCAAGTGATTTCCTGCTCAGTAACTGGACTGGCTCCATTTTAACATTGTGAATATTGAAATTTACAATCAAGAGTTCTAAAAGGCATTGTAAGTAGATTGTTTCAGACATTCATGCAAGTGTTGAGTTGAGAGATAGAGTCATGTCTTCTTCATATCTTAGAAAGTAAGTAAGCAGCCTTGTACCAGCCAGAACAGCTCACATTTGCAGGAGCCTATAACCTGTTTCTGTAGTGTGAGGCAGCTTGATATACAAGTACAATCCTGGCCAGGATGTTAGTCTATTGCAGGACCTGAGAAAGTACACTCCAAATCACCATAAAAGTCCACAATGAGACAAGAGACTCTTTTTAGTTCACATGAAACCTCCTTTAGACTCTTTTTAGTTCACATGAAACCTCCTTTAGACTCTTTTTAGTTCACATGAAACCTCCTTTTGACGTGCACAGTGAAGGAGCAAGGAAAACCACAAACAGTGCATGCACCAGGCGTGTGTATGTGAGTGTAGTGTCCTAATTGGATTCAGCTGTGGCTCTGAAAATACTCCCACCAATATGGTGTGTGAGTCCAGACACTTGGAACCCAGGCCTGGAAAAATAAAAACCTTGACACGGAAGTCAGCAGGAGGACTAATTTATGCATGCTGAAGTAACACTAGATTATTCCTCCCCACTGATAAAATAGTTTCTAGTCCACTTCTGATTTATTCATATAGTATACAGTATATTCTACTGGACCTCCACTGGTAGTGAACCTGATATTGGCTAATAGCTATATGTGAGGCCAAGGTGGAAGACTCCAATAGGAGAGGACCACATTTCCAGAATCCAGGACCACACTTCCAGAACCCAGGATCACACTTTCTTCTAGAACCCAGGACCACACTTTCTTCCAGAACCCAGGACCACACTTCCAGAACCCAGGACCACACTTCTAGAAACCAAGACCACACTTCCAGAACCCAGGATCACACTTCCTTCCAGACCACAGGACTTTCTAAAAACCCAGGACAACACATCCAAAACCCAGGACCATACTTCCAGAATCCAGGACCACACTTCCTTCCAGACCACAGGACTTTCTAAAACCCAGGACCACACTTCCAGAATCCAGGACCACATTTCTATCCCTCTTCTCCCCCTCCATTCCACTGGCATGGTCTTACAAGCTTCCCTCTGCCTGTGACAGTTGCTGGTATATAGAAACCTATCCTCTCCTTCCCTCTGCCTGTGACAGTTGCTGGTATATAGAAACCTATCCTCTCCTTCCTTCTGCCTGTGACAGTTGCTGGTATATAGAAACCTATCCTCTCCTTCCTTCTGCCTGTGACAGTTGCTGGTATATAGAAACCTATCCTCTCCTTCCCTCTGCCTGTGACAGTTGCTGGTATATAGAAACCTATCCTCTCCTTCCCTCTGCCTGTGACAGTTGCTGGTATATAGAAACCTATCCTCTCCTTCCGTCTGCCTGTGACAGTTGCTGGTATATAGAAACCTATCCTCTCCTTCCCTCTGCCTGTGACAGTTGCTGGTATATAGAAACCTATCCTCTCCTTCCGTCTGCCTGTGACAGTTGCTGGTATATAGAAACCTATCCTCTCCTTCAGACTGCCTGTGACAGTTGCTGGTATATAGAAACCTATCCTCTCCTTCCCTCTGCCTGTGACAGTTGCTGGTATATAGAAACCTATCCTCTCCTTCCCTCTGCCTGTGACAGTTGCTGGTATATAGAAACCTATCCTCTCCTTCCTTCTGCCTGTGACAGTTGCTGGTATATAGAAACCTATCCTCTCCTTCCTTCTGCCTGTGACAGTTGCTGGTATATAGAAACCTATCCTCTCCTTCCCTCTGCCTGTGACAGTTGCTGGTATATAGAAACCTATCCTCTCCTTCCCTCTGCCTGTGACAGTTGCTGGTATATAGAAACCTATCCTCTCCTTCCCTCTGCCTGTGACAGTTGCTGGTATATAGAAACCTATCCTCTCCTTCAGACTGCCTGTGACAGTTGCTGGTATATAGAAACCTATCCTCTCCTTCCTTCTGCCTGTGACAGTTGCTGGTATATAGAAACCTATCCTCTCCTTCCTTCTGCCTGTGACAGTTGCTGGTATATAAAAACCTATCCTCTCCTTCCCTCTGCCTGTGACAGTTGCTGGTATATAGAAACCTATCCTCTCCTTCCCTCTGCCTGTGACAGTTGCTGGTATATAAAAACCTATCCTCTCCTTCCCTCTGCCTGTGACAGTTGCTGGTATATAGAAACCTATCCTCTCCTTCCCTCTGCCTGTGACAGTTGCTGGTATATAGAAACCTATCCTCTCCTTCCCTCTGCCTGTGACAGTTGCTGGTATATAGAAACCTATCCTCTCCTTCCCTCTGCCTGTGACAGTTGCTGGTATATAGAAACCTATCCTCTCCTTCCCTCTGCCTGTGACAGTTGCTGGTATATAGAAACCTATCCTCTCCTTCCCTCTGCCTGTGACAGTTGCTGGTATATAGAAACCTATCCTCTCCTTCCCTCTGCCTGTGACAGTTGCTGGTATATAGAAACCTATCCTCTCCTTCCCTCTGCCTGTGACAGTTGCTGGTATATAGAAACCTATCCTCTCCTTCCGTCTGCCTGTGACAGTTGCTGGTATATAGAAACCTATCCTCTCCTTCCGTCTGCCTGTGACAGTTGCTGGTATATAGAAACCTATCCTCTCCTTTCCTCTGCCTGTGACAGTTGCTGGTATATAGAAACCTATCCTCTCCTTCCCTCTGCCTGTGACAGTTGCTGGTATATAGAAACCTATCCTCTCCTTCCTTCTGCCTGTGACAGTTGCTGGTATATAGAAACCTATCCTCTCCTTCCCTCTGCCTGTGACAGTTGCTGGTATATAGAAACCTATCCTCTCCTTCCCTCTGCCTGTGACAGTTGCTGGTATATAGAAACCTATCCTCTCCTTCCCTCTGCCTGTGACAGTTGCTGGTATATAGAAACCTATCCTCTCCTTCCGTCTGCCTGTGACAGTTGCTGGTATATAGAAACCTATCCTCTCCTTCCGTCTGCCTGTGACAGTTGCTGGTATATAGAAACCTATCCTCTCCTTCCTTCTGCCTGTGACAGTTGCTGGTATATAGAAACCTATCCTCTCCTTCCTTCTGCCTGTGACAGTTGCTGGTATATAGAAACCTATCCTCTCCTTCCGTCTGCCTGTGACAGTTGCTGGTATATAGAAACCTATCCTCTCCTTCCTTCTGCCTGTGACAGTTGCTGGTATATAGAAACCTATCCTCTCCTTCCTTCTGCCTGTGACAGTTGCTGGTATATAGAAACCTATCCTCTCCTTCCCTCTGCCTGTGACAGTTGCTGGTATATAGAAACCTATCCTCTCCTTCCCTCTGCCTGTGACAGTTGCTGGTATATAGAAACCTATCCTCTCCTTCCCTCTGCCTGTGACAGTTGCTGGTATATAGAAACCTATCCTCTCCTTCCTTCTGCCTGTGACAGTTGCTGGTATATAGAAACCTATCCTCTCCTTCCCTCTGCCTGTGACAGTTGCTGGTATATAGAAACCTATCCTCTCCTTCCCTCTGCCTGTGACAGTTGCTGGTATATAGAAACCTATCCTCTCCTTCCCTCTGCCTGTGACAGTTGCTGGTATATAGAAACCTATCCTCTCCTTCAGACTGCCTGTGACAGTTGCTCTGGTATATAGAAACCTATCCTCTCCTTCCCTCTGCCTGTGACAGTTGCTGGTATATAGAAACCTATCCTCTCCTTCAGACTGCCTGTGACAGTTGCTGGTATATAGAAACCTATCCTCTCCTTCCTTCTGCCTGTGACAGTTGCTGGTATATAGAAACCTATCCTCTCCTTCCGTCTGCCTGTGACAGTTGCTGGTATATAGAAACCTATCCTCTCCTTCCCTCTGCCTGTGACAGTTGCTGGTATATAGAAACCTATCCTCTCCTTCCCTCTGCCTGTGACAGTTGCTGGTATATAGAAACCTATCCTCTCCTTCCTTCTGCCTGTGACAGTTGCTGGTATATAGAAACCTATCCTCTCCTTCCTTCTGCCTGTGACAGTTGCTGGTATATAGAAACCTATCCTCTCCTTCCCTCTGCCTGTGACAGTTGCTGGTATATAGAAACCTATCCTCTCCTTCCCTCTGCCTGTGACAGTTGCTGGTATATAGAAACCTATCCTCTCCTTCAGACTGCCTGTGACAGTTGCTGGTATATAGAAACCTATCCTCTCCTTCCTTCTGCCTGTGACAGTTGCTGGTATATAGAAACCTATCCTCTCCTTCCTTCTGCCTGTGACAGTTGCTGGTATATAAAAACCTATCCTCTCCTTCCCTCTGCCTGTGACAGTTGCTGGTATATAGAAACCTATCCTCTCCTTCCCTCTGCCTGTGACAGTTGCTGGTATATAAAAACCTATCCTCTCCTTCCCTCTGCCTGTGACAGTTGCTGGTATATAGAAACCTATCCTCTCCTTCCCTCTGCCTGTGACAGTTGCTGGTATATAGAAACCTATCCTCTCCTTCCCTCTGCCTGTGACAGTTGCTGGTATATAGAAACCTATCCTCTCCTTCCCTCTGCCTGTGACAGTTGCTGGTATATAGAAACCTATCCTCTCCTTCCCTCTGCCTGTGACAGTTGCTGGTATATAGAAACCTATCCTCTCCTTCCCTCTGCCTGTGACAGTTGCTGGTATATAGAAACCTATCCTCTCCTTCCCTCTGCCTGTGACAGTTGCTGGTATATAGAAACCTATCCTCTCCTTCCCTCTGCCTGTGACAGTTGCTGGTATATAGAAACCTATCCTCTCCTTCCGTCTGCCTGTGACAGTTGCTGGTATATAGAAACCTATCCTCTCCTTCCGTCTGCCTGTGACAGTTGCTGGTATATAGAAACCTATCCTCTCCTTTCCTCTGCCTGTGACAGTTGCTGGTATATAGAAACCTATCCTCTCCTTCCCTCTGCCTGTGACAGTTGCTGGTATATAGAAACCTATCCTCTCCTTCCTTCTGCCTGTGACAGTTGCTGGTATATAGAAACCTATCCTCTCCTTCCCTCTGCCTGTGACAGTTGCTGGTATATAGAAACCTATCCTCTCCTTCCCTCTGCCTGTGACAGTTGCTGGTATATAGAAACCTATCCTCTCCTTCCCTCTGCCTGTGACAGTTGCTGGTATATAGAAACCTATCCTCTCCTTCCGTCTGCCTGTGACAGTTGCTGGTATATAGAAACCTATCCTCTCCTTCCGTCTGCCTGTGACAGTTGCTGGTATATAGAAACCTATCCTCTCCTTCCTTCTGCCTGTGACAGTTGCTGGTATATAGAAACCTATCCTCTCCTTCCTTCTGCCTGTGACAGTTGCTGGTATATAGAAACCTATCCTCTCCTTCCGTCTGCCTGTGACAGTTGCTGGTATATAGAAACCTATCCTCTCCTTCCTTCTGCCTGTGACAGTTGCTGGTATATAGAAACCTATCCTCTCCTTCCTTCTGCCTGTGACAGTTGCTGGTATATAGAAACCTATCCTCTCCTTCCCTCTGCCTGTGACAGTTGCTGGTATATAGAAACCTATCCTCTCCTTCCCTCTGCCTGTGACAGTTGCTGGTATATAGAAACCTATCCTCTCCTTCCCTCTGCCTGTGACAGTTGCTGGTATATAGAAACCTATCCTCTCCTTCCTTCTGCCTGTGACAGTTGCTGGTATATAGAAACCTATCCTCTCCTTCCCTCTGCCTGTGACAGTTGCTGGTATATAGAAACCTATCCTCTCCTTCCCTCTGCCTGTGACAGTTGCTGGTATATAGAAACCTATCCTCTCCTTCCCTCTGCCTGTGACAGTTGCTGGTATATAGAAACCTATCCTCTCCTTCAGACTGCCTGTGACAGTTGCTCTGGTATATAGAAACCTATCCTCTCCTTCCCTCTGCCTGTGACAGTTGCTGGTATATAGAAACCTATCCTCTCCTTCAGACTGCCTGTGACAGTTGCTGGTATATAGAAACCTATCCTCTCCTTCCTTCTGCCTGTGACAGTTGCTGGTATATAGAAACCTATCCTCTCCTTCCGTCTGCCTGTGACAGTTGCTGGTATATAGAAACCTATCCTCTCCTTCCCTCTGCCTGTGACAGTTGCTGGTATATAGAAACCTATCCTCTCCTTCCCTCTGCCTGTGACAGTTGCTGGTATATAGAAACCTATCATCTCCTTCCTTCTGCCGGTGACAGTTGCTGGTATATAGAAACCTATCCTCTCCTTCCCTCTGCCTGTGACAGTTGCTGGTATATAGAAACCTATCCTCTCCTTCCCTCTGCCTGTGACAGTTGCTGGTATATAGAAACCTATCCTCTCCTTCCCTCTGCCTGTGACAGTTGCTGGTATATAGAAACCTATCCTCTCCTTCCTTCTGCCTGTGACAGTTGCTGGTATATAGAAACCTATCCTCTCCTTCCCTCTGCCTGTGACAGTTGCTGGTATATAGAAACCTATCCTCTCCTTCCCTCTGCCTGTGACAGTTGCTGGTATATAGAAACCTATCCTCTCCTTCCCTCTGCCTGTGACAGTTGCTGGTATATAGAAACCTATCCTCTCCTTCCTTCTGCCTGTGACAGTTGCTGGTATATAGAAACCTATCATCTCCTTCCTTCTGCCTGTGACAGTTGCTGGTATATAGAAACCTATCCTCTCCTTCCCTCTGCCTGTGACAGTTGCTGGTATATAGAAACCTATCCTCTCCTTCCCTCTGCCTGTGACAGTTGCTGGTATATAGAAACCTATCCTCTCCTTCCCTCTGCCTGTGACAGTTGCTGGTATATAGAAACCTATCCTCTCCTTCCTTCTGCCTGTGACAGTTGCTGGTATATAGAAACCTATCATCTCCTTCCTTCTGCCTGTGACAGTTGCTGGTATATAGAAACCTATCCTCTCCTTCCTTCTGCCTGTGACAGTTGCTGGTATATAGAAACCTATCCTCTCCTTCCCTCTGCCTGTGACAGTTGCTGGTATATAGAAACCTATCCTCTCCTTCCCTCTGCCTGTGACAGTTGCTGGTATATAGAAACCTATCCTCTCCTTCCGTCTGCCTGTGACAGTTGCTGGTATATAGAAACCTATCCTCTCCTTCCTTCTGCCTGTGACAGTTGCTGGTATATAGAAACCTATCCTCTCCTTCCGTCTGCCTGTGACAGTTGCTGGTATATAGAAACCTATCCTCTCCTTCCCTCTGCCTGTGACAGTTGCTGGTATATAGAAACCTATCCTCTCCTTCCCTCTGCCTGTGACAGTTGCTCTGGTATATAGAAACCTATCCTCTCCTTCCCTCTGCCTGTGACAGTTGCTGGTATATAGAAACCTATCCTCTCCTTCCCTCTGCCTGTGACAGTTGCTGGTATATAGAAACCTATTCTCTCCTTCCGTCTGCCTGTGAACGTTGCTGGTATATAGAAACCTATCCTCTCCTTCCCTCTGCCTGTGACAGTTGCTGGTATATAGAAACCTATCCTCTCCTTCAGACTGCCTGTGACAGTTGCTGGTATATAGAAACCTATCCTCTCCTTCCCTCTGCCTGTGACAGTTGCTGGTATATAGAAACCTATCCTCTCCTTCAGATTGCCTGTGACAGTTGCTGGTATATAGAAACCTATCCTCTCCTTCCCTCTGCCTGTGACAGTTGCTGGTATATAGAAACCTATCCTCTCCTTCCCTCTGCCTGTGACAGTTGCTGGTATATAGAAACCTATCCTCTCCTTCCCTCTGCCTGTGACAGTTGCTGGTATATAGAAACCTATCCTCTCCTTCCCTCTGCCTGTGACAGTTGCTGGTATATAGAAACCTATCCTCTCCTTCCCTCTGCCTGTGACAGTTGCTGGTATATAGAAACCTATCCTCTCCTTCCCTCTGCCTGTGACAGTTGCTGGTATATAGAAACCTATCCTCTCCTTCCTTCTGCCTGTGACAGTTGCTGGTATATAGAAACCTATCCTCTCCTTCCCTCTGCCTGTGACAGTTGCTGGTATATAGAAACCTATCCTCTCCTTCCTTCTGCCTGTGACAGTTGCTGGTATATAGAAACCTATCCTCTCCTTCCCTCTGCCTGTGACAGTTGCTGGTATATAGAAACCTATCCTCTCCTTCCTTCTGCCTGTGACAGTTGCTGGTATATAGAAACCTATCCTCTCCTTCCCTCTGCCTGTGACAGTTGCTGGTATATAGAAACCTATCCTCTCCTTCCCTCTGCCTGTGACAGTTGCTGGTATATAGAAACCTATCCTCTCCTTCCCTCTGCCTGTGACAAATGCTGGTATATAGAAACCTATCCTCTCCTTCCCTCTGCCTGTGACAGTTGCTGGTATATAGAAACCTATCCTCTCCTTCCCTCTGCCTGTGACAGTTGCTGGTATATAGAAACCTATCCTCTCCTTCCTTCTGCCTGTGACAGTTGCTGGTATATAGAAACCTATCCTCTCCTTCCCTCTGCCTGTGACAGTTGCTGGTATATAGAAACCTATCCTCTCCTTCCCCCTGCCTGTGACAGTTGCTGGTATATAGAAACCTATCCTCTCCTTCCCTCTGCCTGTGACAGTTGCTGGTATATAGAAACCTATCCTCTCCTTCCTTCTGCCTGTGACAGTTGCTGGTATATAGAAACCTATCCTCTCCTTCCGTCTGCCTGTGACAGTTGCTGGTATATAGAAACCTATCCTCTCCTTCCTTCTGCCTGTGACAGTTGCTGGTATATAGAAACCTATCCTCTCCTTCCCTCTGCCTGTGACAGTTGCGGGTATATAAAAACCTATCCTCTCCTTCCCTCTGCCTGTGACAGTTGCTGGTATATAGAAACCTATCCTCTCCTTCCCTCTGCCTGTGACAGTTGCTGGTATATAGAAACCTATCCTCTCCTTCCCTCTGCCTGTGACAGTTGCTGGTATATAGAAACCTATCCTCTCCTTCCTTCTGCCTGTGACAGTTGCTGGTATATAGAAACCTATCCTCTCCTTCCCTCTGCCTGTGACAGTTGCTGGTATATAGAAACCTATCCTCTCCTTCCCTCTGCCTGTGACAGTTGCGGGTATATAAAAACCTATCCTCTCCTTCAGACTGCCTGTATCACTGTCTGTCTGTGCGTCTCACAGGAGCCCAAGCCAAGACAACGAGATATTTATCACAACAAACTGACACTTGATAAACACAGTGCAATGCAAAGTCCTGATGCTGGCTGCTCTGCTCTACTAACCAACAAGAAGGACGGATCTACTAACGTTGTGAGGAGGTTCGTGTCCTCGATTAAATTATGTTTCTGATTGGTTTTTGATTAGAGACTGTTGGTAATCATGTATAATTATTACAATATTTGTCTGGTGAGAAAGAATCATATGGTTACATTCAGTTTACATTTGTCATGGTTTCAAAACAAATGATTGAAATCATTAATTAAAAAACTTCTTCAGGCTAGGGTCCTTTTTTCTCAATTTCCTCCTGACTGACGTGCCCAAAGTGCACTGCCTGTTGCTCAGGCCCTGAAGTCAAGATATGCTTATAATTGTATAATTGGTACCATTGGAAAGAAGACACTTTGAAGTTTGTAGAAATGTTAAAATAATGTAGGAGACTATAACACAATAGATATGGTAGGAGAAAATCCAAAGAAAAACCAACTGGAATATATTTTATCTAGCTCCCAGTATGCAATTCCTATGTCTTCCACTGGGTGTCAGTAGTCTTTGTTCAAGGTTCCAGGCTTGTTTCTTCCAAAACTAGTAAGAATTATGTTTTAGTTCAAGGACACCTACTTGGAAATGTGTGTGTGCATGCGGCATGAAGATAAAACGCACCTGCTAAAATCGGATTCCTATTGAACATACTTCTTTCCGTATGAAATATTGTAGTTTGATTAAGTTATAGGGTATCTGAGGATTACATAGAAACATATTTTGACTTGTTGAAACAAAGTTTAGGGGTAGATTTTTGGACTCCTATCTTGACATGTTGAACGAGTGGATTACTCAAATCGATGGCGCCAACTAAACAGACTTTTTGGGATATAAAGAAGGATTTGATCTAATAAAACGACACTACATGTTATAGCTGGGACCCATTTGACCTCTGTCAAGAAAACGTTTGACCTCTGTCATTGCCAACAAAGGGTATATAACAAAGTATTGAGATACATTTTTGTTATTGACCAAATACTTATTTTCCACCATAATTTGCAAATAAATTCATTAAATATCCTACAATGGGATTTTCTGGATTTTTTTTTCAATTTTTTTCTGTCATAGTTGAAGTGTACCTATGATGAAAATTACAAGCCTCTCTCATCTTTTTAAGTGGGAGAACTTGCACAATTGGTGGCTGACTAAATACTTTTTTGCCCCAGTGTATGTATTTTTCACACAAAAAAAGAGGATAGTCACATGTTTTCATACATGACTGTGTCTATCTAGGGACCATGCCATTCTGGTCCAGATGGGTTTTTTGTACAAAATGAAAAAGACCAGGAGTCTTAAAATGGTTTCCATACTGTTTGAATTGAGATGCTGCAGGTGAGTTCAGAACAGCCCAGAACCAGAACCATGGGCCTAGGCTACTGCTCACTGACTGACATCAACAAACTACAATTCTCTCTGTAAACATTAATGCACACAAATGAATGCCGATTTTAGACTCCTTCTTGTATTCCAGTATAAACTGAAACCTCCAGTCATGTAACCATGGGAATAAATGGACAACAAGAAACCGGACAGCATCAATCAAGCACAGATAAAGTATTTGAAAGACAACACATACAATTTGGACCCAGGACTGGCAGAAACAGTAGGACTGCTCTGTTTCAAGCTTCATGGGAGCAGAAGTATTTACCAAACAGAAAACAGAGGACCGTTTCCAGTCAACCACGACACTGCTTCACAATTCATTAGGACCATATTCAGATGGGCAACAATCTGTTCTCTCACTGGGCACGTTTAGGTGTCAGACCTTAGTGAAACCTCCCCATTTCACTGTGTTTAAAAACAGTTTATCTCTACTGAACCAAACCCTGGTAGCAATTCTGAGATAGGGGGATAGGATTGATTGGGTTCCTCTGTTTGACTCACTGTGGAGAAGTTGGTTTGTGGAGTTCAAATGAGGTCGCTGGATGGGAAGGAAAGGGAAGGGAAGGGTGTTTAACAGTAAATACACTGTGGGGGCGCGTCACTGCAGGAACTAGCCCCGCTCCTGTTAATGTCAGGTTTCATAAATGAGTTATATGTTTGGATGAACACAGCCCTGCCAAACCAGACCAGAGGACTCAAATGAGAACATTGGCCATCTGAAACGCCACGACCCTATACTGCTCCCTTCTTATCCTTATCCCAAATCTCTCACCCTGTTGTCAGTGGGGAATGATTAGTGATGTAGGCCTAATCACTGATGGTTGTTCCCATTACATTACCGGTATGTTATTGAGGGGGGTAAAACAATGTCTGATGTTTCTGGGTCAGGATTACAAAACCCTTCAATCATGAAAGAACTTGGGACTGTTGGTCTGGTAACACATAGAAGATTTGGATGACAGCACTATAAATAACATACATTGGATTAATAAGTGTATTAGAGAGAATAATAGACCTGTCTTCTTACCACAGACCATGACCGACTTCCACTCCTCAGTCACCCCAATTAGATCTTATTCAACACTTATGCATACACTTAAAGTCGGAAGTTTACATACAGTCATGGAGTCATTAAAACTCACGTCATGTCACGTCCATGACTGTATGTAAACTTCCGACAAGTCATTTTTCCAACAATTGTTTACAGACAGATTATTTCACTTATAATTCACTGTATGGCCTCCCGGGTGACGCAGTGGTTAAGGGCGTTGTACTGCAGCGCTAGCTGTATTCCAGGGGATATCCCAGAGTGATATACTATGAAGCAAGCTAGAGTTTCTGAAGGTTTTCTAAAGCCAGCTTCAGGTAGCTTCACATTGCAGCTCAGGCTTCATCAGTACAGCCGTACTGGATATTGCTCGTCCACCTGCCGCTAATGCTAGCAGGCTAGTAGCTGCGTGTACATGTGACACAAGGCTAGTCGAATGCCGAACTCTGCATTGAGACAATGCTGAAACATCAATCCATGTCCGAGTCAGAACTCTGCATTGAGACAAGGCTGAAACATCAATCCATGTGTGAGTCAGAACTCTGCATTGAGACAAGGCTGAAACATCAATCCATGTGTGAGTCAGAACTCTGCATTGAGACAAGGCTGAAACATCAATCCATGTGTGAGTCAGAACTCTGCATTGAGACAAGGTTGAAACATCAATCCATGTGTGAGTCAGAACTCTGCATTGAGACAAGGCTGAAACATCAATCCATGTGTGAGTCAGAACTCTGCATTGAGACAAGGCTGAAACATCAATCCATGTGTGAGTCAGAACTCTGCATTGAGACAAGGCTGAAACATCAATCCATGTGTGAGTCAGAACTCTGCATTGAGACAAGGCTGAAACATCAATCCATGTGCGAGTCAGAACTCTGCATTGAGACAAGGCTGAAACATCTATCCATGTGCGAGTCAGAACTCTGCATTGAGACAAGGCTGAAACATCTATCCATGGGCGAGTCAGTGCCACATATTTATTTGTGCCAAAATTAAAATGAAGTAAAAGTTATCTCACAAATTCAGAAGGCTGTGGTGTGAAACAAGCTTCTAGAAGTGACGTTTTTATTTGATTACATATCGATAATTACATCTTAGGTGTGCTTGTCAATACACAAGCATCTTTTTACAGAGCGTGAAGTTTCAAAAGCATTCGGTCATTGCTAAATGTGTAATGTGATAGGTATTTTAACTTTACTATTTTTCTTACAAGCAATAAAACATTTGATTAATAAAAATATTTACTCAGTTGCCTTCCTCAAATGGATGATGATGCAATCTTTGTGAGAGGGAGAGAATCTGATTTCCTTGGTCCTCAACCTGGGGTGGCAGGTAGCCTAGTAGTTAGAGTGTTTGGCCTGTGACTGAAAGGTTGCTAGATCAAATCCCTGAACTGGCATGGTGAAAATGGGTTGACATGTCCCTGAACAAGGCAGGTAACTTACTGTTCATTGAAAACAGGCTTCTTGCCTGGTAAAATACATTTTAAAAAACAAAGCTCAGGATAAATGGAGTTAGCTCTTTGGTAGCCTGCCCTGGAGCAGGTTAGTTCTGAAGGATTCATTGCCTTTGCCTTATTACCTGGCTAAAAGTTGAGCCACTTGACCAGTTATCTCAAGTTGAACTCAGAGTTGACCAAAGTTACCTCGCTAACTTCTGAAACCTCATTGGTAGGATACCCCTCTGGTACTGTAGCCAGTGCTACAACAACATAGTTAACTTATTGAGTCGAAAGGTGCTGAACAACAACCCAGTCCAGAGGGAGATTAACAACCAGACACACACACATCCAAAGGTTATCTATATACTATACGTGGTTTCATGCTTTAACGTTGTGGCCCTCACAACATCTATTCAACATTCTACTAACAACATTTCTAGCATGCCAACTTTGTTCACATATTTCTAGAAATATGTGAAATATCAAAGTGGGTGCCTTGACAATCTACAAAGATAGGCAGTTAGAACATTTCAAAGCCTTTTCAACATTCAGGAAGCGTTTTGGTGCATGGCACATGTAGCTGTCAGGATGGTGGTGACATGAAGGTTACAAAGACACACACATTAGGTGGCACGTGTAGCTGTGGGAGGTGCAGGGGGCATGGAAGGTAATCTCTACCACATGGTAAAGATATGCTCTTTAAAGGAGGAGTGTGCCAATTGGATGAGCAGAGCCAACTACAACTAACGACTCACTGACTGACTGGATACAACATATAGCTTTGTTTTGAAATGACAGAATCCGTCATGAAACAAAAACATGGACTAGATTTAGCTCCAACAAAAGCCAGTGAACCTTCAAACTGATCCAAGGTGTCTGTAGACTGTAGACTGTAGACTGTCTGTAGATGTTATGTTATTATATTTGACAAAGTCACACTTCTTGATATCAATCAATAAATCAATGAAGTCTTTTTTTAAAAAACTTTTCACACCAGCAAGTTGTCACAAAGTGCTTTACAGATACCCAGCCTAAAACCCTAAAGAGCAAGCAATGAGGTAGTGTGGTGTCAAATGAGATGGCTGCCGTTTCACGGTCCCATAACCAATTGTGATATTGTGTATTGTTTTTTGGCGTTATTTGTAAGTTATGTTGTACATAATGTTTCTGCCACTGTGTCTTATGACCAAAAATAGCTTCTACTGTAGATATCAGGACAGAGATTACTCACCCCGTACTGCAGGAATACTTCTTCTTCAACAAGTCGGACGGGAAGGATTTACTTCAGACGCCCGACAAGGCCCTCATCCCCGTCATTCGCAGGAGAAAGAGACATCGGGGATGAAGGTTGGGGTACCTTGTAAGGATCCGACGCCGAGAGGGTACTCTCCCTTTACCATCGGTCCTATTAGCCAGCGAACAATCAATCGATAATAAAATAGACAAACTATGAGCACGTATATCCTACCAACGGGACATTAAAAACTGTAATATCTTATGTTTCACCGAGTCTTGGCTGAACAACGACATGATTAACACACAGCTGGTGGGTTTTAAGCTTGTTCGGCAGGATAGAACAGCAGCCTCTGGATAAGACAAGGGGTGGCGGTCTATATATATTTGTAAACAACAGCTGTATTTTTCATCTGTATTTTTCGTAGCTGTCTATATACCACCACAAAGCGATGCTGGCACTAAGACCGCACTCAATGAGATGTATACGGCCATAAGCAAACAGGAAAACGCTCATTCAGAGGTGGCGCTCCTAGTGGACGGAGACTTTAATGCAGGGAATCTCAAATCCGTTTTATCTCATTTTACCTCAAATCCGTTTTACCAGCATGTTAAATGTGCAACCAGAGGGAAAAAAACTCTAGACCACCTGTACTCCACACACAGAGACACATACAAAGCTCTCCCTCGCCCTCCACTTTGCAAATCTGATCATAATTCTATCCTCCTGATTCCTGCTTACAAGCAAAAACTAAAGCAGGAAGCACCAGTGACTAGATCAATAAAAAAGTGGTCAGATGAAGCAGATGCTAAACTACAGGACTGTTTTGTAGCACAGACTGGAATATGTTCCGGGATTCTTCCCATGGCATTGAGTACACCACATCAGTCACTGGCTTCATCAATAAGTGCATGGATGACGTCATCCCCACAGTGATCATACGTACATAACCCAACCAGAAGCCATGGATTACAGGCAACAAAATCCTATAATGTGATTTTCTGAATTTTTTTTCTCATCTTGTCTGTCATAGTTGAAGTGTACCTCTGATGAAAATTA
>NC_048587.1:59849473-60014473 GCF_013265735.2 Oncorhynchus mykiss
CTCACACAAATTATCAATGAACCTACCAGGTACAACCCCAAATCCGTAAACACGGGCACCCTCATAGATATCATCCTAGCCAACCTGCCCTCCAAATGCACCTCTGCTGTCTTCAACCAGGATCTCGGCAATCACTGCCTCATTGCCTGCATCGGTAATGGGTCTGCGGTCAAACGACCACCACTCATCACTGTCAAACGCTCCCTAAAACACTTCAGTGAGCAGGCCTTTCTAATCGACCTAATCGATCGGATAATGATCTCATTCCGTCAGTAGAGGATGCCTGTTTATTCTTTAAAAGTGCTTTCCTCACAATCTTCAATAAGCATGCCCCATTCAAAAAATGTAGAACCAGGAACTTATATAGCCCTTGGTTCACTCCAGACCTGACTGCCCTTGACCAGCACAAAAACATCCTGTGGTGTAATGCATTAGCATTGAATAGCCCCCTGCGATATGCAACTTTTCAGGGAAGTTAGGAACCAATATACACATGCAGTTAGGAAAGCAAAGGCTAGCTTTTTCAAACAGACAATTGCGTCTTGTAGCATAAACTCCAAGAAGTTCTGGGACACTGTAAAGTCCATGGAGAATAAGAGAACCTCCTCCCAGCTGCCCACTGCACTGAGGCTAGGAAACACTCTCACCACCGATAAATCCGTGATAAATAAACATTTTTCTACGGCTGGCCATGCTTTCCACCTGGCTACACCTACCCCGGTCAACTGCCCTGCACCCCCCACAGCAGCTTGCTCAAGCGTCCCCCATTTCTCCTTCACCCAAATCCAGATAGCTGATGTTCTGAAAGAGCTGCAAAATCAGCTTTGCTAGACAATCTTTCTAAAATTGTTGAAACCCCTATTACTAGCCTGTTCAACCTTTCTTTCATATCGTCTGAGATCCCCAAAGATTGGAAAGCTGCGGTCATCCCCCTCTTCAAAGGGGGAGACACTCTAGACCCCAAACTGCTACAGACCTATATCTATCCTACCCTGCCTTTCCAAGGTCTTTGATAGCCAAGTTAACAAACGGATCACCGACAATTTCGAATCCCACCGTACCTTCTCTGCTTTGCAATCTGGTTTCTGAGCTAGTCATGGGTGCACTTCTGCCACGCTCAAGGTCCTAAACTATATCATAACCACCATCGATAAGAGACAATACGGAGGGCCTGTTGTCCGGACCTCTGGCAGTCTCTATGGGGGTGCTACAGGGTTCAATTCTCTGACCGACTCTTTTCTCTGTAGACCTCAATGATGTCGCTCTTGCTGCTGGTGATTCTCTGATCCACCTCTACGCAGGTGACAACATTCTGTATACTTCTGGCCCTTTAGACACTGTGTTAACTAACCTCCAGACGAACTTCAATGCCATACAACTCTCCTTTAGTGGCCTCCTTCCGTGGCCTCCAACTGCTCTTAAATACAAGTAAACTAAATGCATGCTCTTCAAACGATCGCTGCCCGCACCTGCCCACCTGTCCTGCATCACTACTTTGGACAGTTCTGACTTAGAATATGTGGACAACTACAAATACCTAGGTGTCTGGTTAGACTGTAAACTCTCCTTCCAGACTCGCATTAAGCATCTCCAATCCAAAATTAAATCTAGAATCGGCTTCCTATTTCGCAACAAAGCATCCTTCACTCATGCTAGCAATAATACCCTCGTAAAACTGACTATCCTGCCGATCCTTGACTTCGGCGACGTCATTTACAAAATCGCCTCCAACACTCTACTCAGACTGCGTCCAATTTGCTATCAGTGTCATCCATTTTGTCACCAAAGCCCCATATACTACACACCACTGCGACCTGAATGCTTTCGTTGGCTGGCCCTCGCTTCATATTCATCGCCAAACCCACTGGCTCCAGGTCATCTACAAGTCTTTGCTAGGTAAAGCCCCGCCTTATCTCAGCTCACTGGTCACCATAGCAGCACTCACCCATAGCACGCGCTCCAGCAGGTATATTTCACTGGTCACCCCCAAAGCCAATTCCTCATTCGGCCACCTTTCCTTCCAGTTCTCTGCTGCCAATGACTGGAACAAACTGCAAAAATCAATGAAGCTGGAGACTCATATCTACCTCACTAGCTTTAAGCATCTGCTGTCAGAGCAGCTCACAGATCACTGCACCTGTACATAGTGTTAGAGTTGTGTAAATTTGAATCTGGTATCAGGATAAATATAACAATGAGTCACCGATTGTATACTATGTATTTTTTATTAGCTAAGTAATAAATGGCAAATGCAACTTTCGTATATACGGGCTCACTGTAATACCACGCAGGGCAGAACAGGGAATGTAAACAGTTGTTCTTATACTGTGATGGACATAGGCCAACAGACGGGTTGGAACTATCACAGTAGAGGCTGGGCATGGTTTAGACTTGCTCAGCCTATCGCAGGCGATCAGGCGGGTGCTTTGGAGTGGCGCTTCTTGGAGTCCTCCCTCCGTCGATGTATAGATTCTCACTGTTCTGGTATCACCCCCTAGTTATAGCAGTTGCTCAGTTCCTGCTATTGTGGTGTTCAGTATTTTTCCATCTCAGTTAAACCTCGTGATGACCACCCCTCCCTATCACAACTTTGTAAGATACAGCAAGTCACACCATGTGCTCAATATTGTTACATACAAACACAAGGACAAAGCATCTGCTGGGCTGTTATCTACAGTTTTGCAACATGCAGGTCACACCATGTTACTCAGTTCTTGTCACACACACAAACGGGCAAGTAGCTGTAGCAAGCAGTTGTTTAATCTCATGATGATGCTCAAGTGCACAAATGCAGATACTTCACACAGCCAACATCAGATAATATTTAATTATATATATATATATATATGTGGCTATAATGTAAAATACAGAATCCCACAATACCCATTTGTAAATAGCCCATCCAACTACCTCATCCCCATACTGTTATTTATTTTGCTCCTTTGCACCCCAGTATCTCTACTTGTAACACTCATCTTCTGCACATCGATCACTCCAGTGTTTAATTGCTATATTGTAACTATTTTGCCACTATGGCCTATTTATTGCCTTGCCTCCCTTATCCTACCTCATTTGCACACACTGTATATAGACTTTTTGTATTGTATGTTTGTTTATTCCATGTGTAACTCTGTTTGTCGCTTCGCTTTATCTTGGCCAGGTCGCAGTTGTAAATTAGAACTCGGTCTCAAATAGCTTACCTGGTTAAATAAAGGTGAAATAAATAAAATATTGACTTGATTCATGATGATGACTGCTAGTGAAGATTTTGAAAGTATGATATTGACATCAGTCCAATCAAAGCTACTGTTGACCTAGTGGTTAGTATTGGACTAGTAACCAAAAGGTTGCAAGATCGAATCCCCGAGCTGACAAGGTAAAAATCTGCCGTTCTGCCCCTGAACAAGGCAGTTAACCCACTGTTCCTAGGCCATCATTGAAAATAAGAATTTGTTCTTAACTGACTTGCCTTGTTAAATAAAGGTAAAAATATATATTTCTAATTACCTTGAGTGTTCTTGGATAGGGACTTCTAATGTAACACTATGGCAGCACCCAAGGGGCTTGACTTTTCTAGCTCTACCCTTCGACTTGGTGGTGACATAGTGTCCCCATGAGTGACAGAACACTGAGCCAAACACGGCGCAACGCTCTGTATTTTCTGCTGGCTTGCCCTACCATCACAGAAAGCACTGTGCTAGGCTGAAACACCTGCATTTTGAAGCTGCCTTACTCAAGAAAACAAAAGGGACAATGTTTGTATGTGGCTTTATTAACTCAATATATTTTTTACATTATTTGCAAACTGATGTGACACGTATTAATGCCAAAATAACATGCAAAACAGGCAAGCCCCCACCAAAAAACAACATTTTATATGCATGTGAATGCTAAAAATGTGGGGCTCTGCCCTGAATGACAGGTTGCCACTGGAGGTTTGATATGCTACTGTACACAACCACTCCCCTGAGGTAAAGTCCTCCATAGTAGATTATATTGTGGTGTGGTGCAGTAGTGCCAGTCTGCTATTGGTATATACTGTAGTAGTTCCCAGAGTGTAACCTAGCAGGGTGTGTAATCAAATAAAATGTTATTTTTCACATGCTGAGTACAACTTTACAGTGAAATGCTTACTTACAAGCCCTTAACCAACAATGAGGTTTTAAGAAATAAAATGTGTTAAGGGGGAGAGTCAATGTGAG
Organism: Oncorhynchus mykiss; assembly: GCF_013265735.2. Lineage (NCBI taxonomy): Eukaryota > Metazoa > Chordata > Actinopteri > Salmoniformes > Salmonidae > Oncorhynchus > Oncorhynchus mykiss. The sequence continues at coordinate 59,853,676 of NC_048587.1, forward strand.
TCAATGTGGGGGCACCAGTTAGTTGAGGTAATATGTACACAACTCTGTATAGTCAGACTGCTATCTCATGACCATGTGTACGTGTAAAAACAGTCTGCCTAGACGTGCCTTGTTGAGCAGCTAGGAGGTGAAACCGAGTGAGCGCTGCGGGCTATCAACTATTTCCAACGCTACCACATATTATACAGGGAATTGTTACCTTTTCTATAGGAAGATTCCTATTCACAGTTCTTATGCAGTGAACAAGTTTGACACAGTGAGTGCTTGTGATCATTCTACATGAACAAGAAGTTCCTATCAAACAAGACTTTTCGAACCAAGACTGTTTCTGTCCTGATTCTAGTATGAGTATGTTGTCAACCGTTATGGATCGTAGTGGGAGGCCTACACGATCCTTTTAGTCTTTATTTAGTTAACCTCAATGACTTCTATACAGCCGGGACGGCAGGAGAGCGAGAGAAGAAAAAGTGTAATTGAAGAGTGGCTGAATTTCTTCTTGAACAGCCAGCTCTTTGGAGTGCAGAGAGCGCTTCATTTCGTCAGCCTCGGTCAGGAGAGCGAGATGAGTCATAAGGGTAGTTCCCACTGTTCTGGAGCAAGGGTGGGGTGAACTTTGCCCGATTGTGTGTTTTTAATTTTTTTTTTTATTAGCTTTCACAATTCACGTCTAATATATATTACAGTTCAACTATTTGGAAATGTCCATTTCAGGACCTCTCCAAGACAGAATGTTGAATAACATAATATTTGAACTTACTCCATCATCAACTAGATTCAGCCGTGGGTTGATTTTTCTATATTTATATATAGATATATATTTTTTCTTGAGCGGATGGTTGTGGGGCCGGAACATAATTACAAATCATTGGTAGACTACATATTGACCGCGAGAAACCCAAACAGGATATGTTTGACTAAAATATCATTTCAAAGCTTGCTGACATTTGCATATGATCACGTCAAATCTCTCTATGCGTGGGAATACTTGAACAGATCTCTTAACTAAAAGGACTTGGAGCTGATTTTCTGGTGGGTTTTTTTTGTCTTAGGTCCAACAATGAAAATCCCACACACAAAATTACGTTTATTTATTTTTTTGCTCAAAAAAACTTGGGGGCCAAATAAAACCACCCGCAGGCCAAATTTGGTTGGGGAACCTGCTCAACTGGTTTTCTGGGTGGTTGGTCTTCATACCCTTTGGGAATTGGAGACAAAATATCCACAGGAAAGTATTACTAATCAGACTTAAAACACTGGTAGTGTGTTCATATTTCTGTTTCCAGAAGCATGCGCACACTATGTAAATGCATGCAGGCAGAGCATAGTAGGCCAGCTCCTGCATGTTTACATTGTTCTGTGCATGCTTCAGGTGATCCCGGCTGTTTGAGTAAGACCTGTACTGATAACTACAAGTTCTCTCATTGTTGCGTATCTGTCTTTCAGACTTGTCTATTGTATGTTGTTCAGGATATTGGATGTTTGTACGAGATTGGATCGGTCTGTGGCAGCGGTTAAGAGTGTTGGGCCAATAACCAAAAGGTCACTGGTTTAAATCCCAGAGCCAACTAGGTGAAATATCTGTCTGTGCTTAATCCTAATTGGTCCTGTAAATCTCTCTGGATAAGAGCATCTGCTAAATGACTAAAATGTCTGGCGCTGTCTCAAAGATCTGTTCTCTGATCTGAAAGAACTGGCCAGCTGAATGATGAGCTGATTTTCACCAAGTCATTTTCCAATCAGCGCAGAAGAAGGTGTGGTCAGATTTCTGTTTTCATACCAACGGGGTCTAGCTTCCAATGGAAAGATGGGGCTGGTGCAGTGGTTCCTATGTCACCTGCTGTGCATCAACTATATCTTTATTATGCCTAATAAACTCCTAATTTCCTCCCCTGTAGATGGGTCTGGTACAGTGGTTGAAGGGCCAATTTTTGTGTCACCTGATCATCTGCTATGGGTTCTTGGTCAGCGGTCTCCTGGTCAACCTATTACAGATCTGCACTCTGCCCCTCTGGCCAATCAACAAGCAGCTGGCCCGGCGGATCAACTGTAAACTGGGATATTCCCTCACCAGCCGTGAGTAGGATATCGCTCTCTTTCACTATTGTTTCACTTAACTGATGCTGCAGGGGCTATACTCTCTCTAACGTGGTGCAATAACTGAAATATAAAGTTACTGTAGCTGCTGACACAGTGGTCTATTATTTACGCTCTGCTAGGCTAGGTTGTGCTGTGTTATGTTAATGTCATGTTGTGTGTTCCCCAGAGTCTGTGGCTCTCCTAGAGTGGTGGTCTGGCACTGAAGTAACTTTCTACACAGACCCAGCGGACTACCAAACCTACGGCAAAGAGAACGCCATCGTCGTCCTTAACCACAACTTTGAAATAGACTTTCTGTGTGGCTGGACCTTCTGTGACAGATTCGGGGTCCTTGGGGTAAGAGAACAGGGATTTTTCTCAATTCATCGGTCTTAGATTCCTCGTATCCTCTCTCGTTATCTCCTTCTCAAAACGCATTGGAGAAGAACGTCCAATGGGAGGGACCTTGGAAATTGTCCTCCAATACCGTCCAAGGTGGGAAGCAAGGAATTGTATAATGACTGAGAAGAGACTAAGATTTTCAGACGTTGTTTGATGCCCTCTGTGTTAATGTGTTTGAATAATCTTTCCCTTTCCAGGCCTCCAAATGTTTAGCCAAGAAAGAGTTGTCGTACCTGCCTGTGATTGGCTGGATGTGGTACTTCCTGGAAATGGTGTTTATTAAGAGGAAGTGGGAGGAGGATAAGAGGAGCTTTGTCCAGAGTCTTCAGAACCTACGGGATTACCCCGAGAACTTCTGGGTGAGCCTTGAACACAATCAATAATGACACTTAATAGTCAAAAGTTGACTGGGCGTTTTATAGTTCGAGAGGATATAACAGGTCTTATCAAACTCCTTATTCCAAACTTTCTTTGCAACTATGTAAACATGCAAATGCAGTATGGTTGTTCATTTATAAGATTGTATTGATCGACACAATCAATATTGTCACAAGTCTAGGAAGGATAACGTGAGAAAGTAATGATACTCACCTTGTAAACCTGAGTATGCAGGTTGGTTGGTCAGTCAAAACACAGCAGTGACACTACAGCGAATCTCTGTGTGCCAGTTCCTGCTCCACTGTGAGGGAACACGCTTCACAGAGGAGAAGCATCAGATCAGTATGGAGGTGGCAGAGAAGAAAGGCCTGCCTAAACTCAAACACCACCTCCTGCCCAGGACCAAGGGCTTCTGGGTAGCCGTCCAGAACCTCCGAGGGACAGGTACGGAACCCCTGGGAGCTCCAGAATGACCAAATGCTACACATGTCATGACTCATGATTGTATATCCCCATTATTTTGGATAAAGACTGATGCCAATGATCTTTTGACAACTTAATGTTTTTGTGTCTGTTACCCCTTCAGTTGCTGCGGTCTACTGTTGTACACTAAATTTCAGAAACAACGAAACACCAACCTTGCTGGGAGTTATCAACGGGAAAAAATATCATCCAGATTTATACATAAGGTATATAATAATTCATTTCAGCCTGCATTTTCTATCGCAACTTGGCTGTGAGTGGAACCTGGGATGGCCATTAGTTAGAGGCTAAACTCACTGATCTCAAGGCCCTTATATTGGTTTATTGGACTAATACTGAACAAAAATATAAACGTAACATTCAACAATTTCAAAGATTTTGCTGACTTGAAGTTTATATGAGGAAATCAGTCAATTGAAATAAATTCATTTACGGATATGAAACTGTTGGTCACAGATACCTTAAAGGTGGGGGTATGGTTCAGAAACGCAGTCAGTATCTGGTGTGCCCACCATTTGCCTCATGCAGCCAGACACATCTCCTTCGCATAGAGTTGATCTGGCTGTTGATTGTGGAATGTTGTTCCATTCTTGTTCAATGGCTGTGCGAAGTTGCTGCATATTGGCGGGAACTGGAATGTGATATCATACATGTAGATCCAGAGCATCCCAAACATGCTCACTATGTGACATGTTTGGTGAGTATGCAGGCCATGGAAGAATTGGGACATTTTCAGTTTCCAGGAATTGTGTACAGATACTTGCAACATGAACCTGTGCTTTGGGGCGGCAGGTAGCCTAGTTGCTAGATCGAATCTCCGAGCTGACAAGGTAAAAAATCTGTCGTTCTACCCTTGAACAAGGCATTTAACCCACTGTTCCTAGGCTGTCATTATAAATAAGAATTTGGTCTTAACTGATTGCCTAGTTAAATAACGGTAATAAAAAAAAATTAAGTATCCTGCTGAAACATGAGGGGATGGTGGCAGAGGAATGGCACGACAATGGGCCTCAGGATCTCATCACGGTAGCTTATGCCTGCGCATGCCATAACCCCACCGTCACCATGGGGCACTCCGTTCACAACGTTGACATCAGCAAACCGCTTGCCCACACAACACCATACATGTGGTCTGGGGTTGTGAGGCCGGTTGGACGTACTGCCAAATTCTCTAAAATGACATTGCAGTCGGCTTATGGTAGAGAAATAAACATTACATTCTCTGGCAACAGCTTTGGTGGACATTCCTGCAGTAATCATGCCAATTGCACTCTCCTTCAACTTCAGATCTGTTGAGATCTGTTGAATTGTGTGTATGTGCACATTTTAGTGGACTTTTATTGTCCCCAGCACAAGGTGCAACTGTGTAATAATGATGCTGTTAATCAGCTTCTTGATATGCAACACCTGTCAAGTGGATGGATTATCTTGGCAAAGGAGAAATGGTCACTAACAGGGATGTAACCAAATGTGTTCAACATTTTAGAGAAATTAGCTTTTTGAGCGTATGGAACATTTCTGGGATCTTTTATTTCAGCTCATGATACATGGGAACAACACTTGTTACGTTTATTTTTTCAGTGTATTTTAATGGACCATAAAGTTCTATGGAATTGAATTGGACAGCTGAAAGCCTGAAAGCCTCTCCGTCTCTTCTGCCTCCCCATCTCTTCTGCCTCCCCGTCTCTTCTGCTCTCTTCTGCCTCCCCGTCTCTTCTGCCTCCCCGTCTCTTCTGCCTCCCCGTCTCTTCTGCCTCCCCGTCTCTTCTGCTCTCTTCTGCCTCCCCGTCTCTTCTGCCTCCCCGTCTCTTCTGCCTCCCCGTCTCTTCTGCCTCCCCGTCTCTTCTGCCTCCCCGTCTCTTATGCCTCCCCGTCTCTTATGCCTCCCCGTCTCTTATGCCTCCCCGTCTCTTATGCCTCCCCGTCTCTTATGCCTCCCCGTCTCTTATGCCTCCCCGTCTCTTATGCCTCTTATGCCTCCCCGTCTCTAATGCCTCTTATGCCTCCCCGTCTCTTATGCCTCCCCGTCTCTTATGCCTCCCCATCTCTTATGCCTCCCCGTCTCTTATGCCTCCCCGTCTCTAATGCCTCTTATGCCTCCCCGTCTCTTATGCCTCCCCGTCTCTAATGTCTCTTATGCCTCCCCGTCTCTTATGCCTCCCCGTCTCTTCTGCCTCCCCGTCTCTTATGCATCTTCTGCCTCCCCCGTCTCTTCTGCATCTTCTGCCTCCCCCGTCTCTTCTGCATCTTCTGCCTCCCCCGTCTCTTCTGCCTCCCCCGTCTCTTCTGCCTCCCCCGTCTCTTCTGCCTCCCCCGTCTCTTCTGCCTCCCCCGTCTCTTCTGCCTCCCCCGCCTCTTATGCCTCCCCCGTCTCTTATGCCTCCCCCATCTCTAGGAGAATCCCTCTGGAGTCCGTACCAGAAGATGAGGCTGAATGTTCTTCCTGGCTTCACAAACTCTACCAGGAGAAGGTAGGGTTATAATTGAGGAGAGAGCTCACACTATGGACCAGATTTACCAACTAAGCATTTGCACAAGGTGCAGAGTTTGCATCTATTTGTTCACTATTAAAGGAATAAAAACAAAAATAAGGACAAAGCTAAAACTCTATTTAAATTTAATGTCAATACCTACTCTTCACATTATAACTTTGTTCTGTCCCCAATGTTTAATTCGCAAACATTGCACCAAACTCTTTCTGATAAACTGGCCCCTGTTAGTTTGATTCATTGTATTCTTATAGTGTCATGCATCTGGATTAGATTAGATAGAGCTTTATTGTTTTGACCAGCCAGCTCTTTGGAGCGCAGTAAGCACCAAGGACTAAGCTCAAACTCGCTTAATTTACACGTTTTTATATTCTGTAAATTGCCAGGTCATTCTACAAGTGCCTCTTGCGTCCCTTTTGATATTTTAAGTTGAAATTGTGCACGAGTATTGGATTTTAAAAGCATGTTTTATTAAATTAAGTGCCCTTTTAATATGGACCACATGGCAATTTTTTTTAATTTTTTTATATGAATAAAGGCTTGCTAAAGTGCCAAAATTCAGCATTTATGTCTGTCCTTCATTTTCTGGTCAACCCTGTTAAGTGACCTGAACTCTCGCTTTAATATGGTGAAACTATTCCTTTAAAAAAATGTTTTCCATTGAACATTGAATAGTGAGATCATAGTGTAAAAGCTGATTCTACACTTTTTGGCCATTTTTTTGGTGGGAAACTGAGCCAGTTGAGCATAACATGTCAACCCTGTTACCCATAGATAGACAGGCTAGAAATGTTTTAACAATTAAAACCATTTTGTGAAGCTTGCATTCAATTGCCACTCCGTTGCACAAAAGTTTCCATTCCCCGTCCCAGGGGGATTTATGGCTGATTTTAAGAAGAAATCGTCAACCCTGTTACTTTATTTGGCACTTTGGCACGCCATATAAAACATTTTATTTAACCTCCTGAGATGGGAACGTTGTTTTTTTTTATCAATTTGAACATGTGCTCTTGGAGACAATGTTAAAATGGTCCATTTAATTTTTTTTATATATTTAACCAAGTTACGACCCAAACACTTTCATCAACGTATTATTATTATTCTATTTAACTAGGCAAGTCCGTTAAGAACACAATCTTACTTACAATGACGGCCTGACAAAAGGCCTCCTGCGGGGACGGGGGCCTGGGATTAAAATAAATAAATAAATGGAATATAAATGTAGGACAAAACACTCACTACAACACTACATAAAGAGAGACCTAAAACCACAACATAGCAAGGCAGCAACACAACATGGGAGCAGCACATGCACAATCTGGAACATGTACCTTTGGCCCATTTAGATTAGTACTAAATTGCACTGCATTAAAAAGATCCACAAAAAGACATGATATTGACATACTATATCAGACATACAAAAATACCGCTTTAAGGACTTTGACCCCCTCCCTTCCCACTTCCTTGTGGTTATGGCAGTGAAGCCAATGGACTATGCTCCTGTTTGTTAGGTTAGGTTATGATGTGCTCATGTATTGTGCTTCTAGGACCAGTTCCAGGAGGACTACAGCCACACCGGGTGTTTCCCTGGCCCTGTAGTCACCCCTCCGCGTGGACCCTGGTCCCTGATCAACTGGATAGGCTGGACCTGCCTTCTCCTATACCCCCTCTACCTCCTCCTGGTCCAGCTGGTCCTCTCTGGGTCTATTCTCACCATACTGGCCACTGTGGCCTTCTGCTCTGCAGGTTGGTGTTATTGGTATATATTTCAGAGGTCATCAACTAGTGGTCCCCGAGCCAAATCTGTCCCTTGAGACTATTTTAATGTAGCCGACCAAGATTATTCAAGTTCACTATAGAGGGCTTGCAGTTGCGTCACAAATCACCTAGCAACCACACCAAGCGCCATGTTGGAATTCCTTCAGTCGTCCACATGGCTAGCTGCGTTTTGCTACCACCAAAAACTTCGGGAAGATTGCCCATTATTTCGTTTTTCTAAGGACCCAGAAAATGGAGGCAGTGGGAGAACTTATTCAAGTAAGTAAATATATTTTGAAAATGATCAAAAACGGTGTTATTAGCTAGATAGTTTGCTACAGAAACTTAGTGTGCAGGCTAACATAATGTTAGCTAGCATTACATACTGTGTAGCTAGCTACGTGAATTAAATATCACCAGTTTGCTAGCTAACAGCCATAGAGGGTGAAAGGATTAGCTAGCTGTTCCAGCTGTCAGAGAAGGGAGAGTAGGCTACTCTGGATAGGGCAAGTACCTTTGTGGGAAGACCTCATGAAACTATTCTCCAGTTCGAGTCGCTAGCAAGAAACTGAGGACAGAGATATTTCAACATAATATTCAGTGCTGTCTAATTAGAGTACAATGAAGCCTGTTTCTTTGATGTTTTCTGTCCTCAGCTACAGAGCGCTATGGATCCGTCTGCAGATGAATGTCCCAAGAGTACCGGTACACCCTTGTATGCCATGGATTATGTATACCTACAGTATGTTAGCAAAAATAGTTTAAAAGTGACACATGTATAAACATTTTACAACTGGAGCAGGGCAACCCTGCTGGGGGTGCAGGCTTCTGTTCCAGTACTAACACACCTGATTCAATGTGTAAGTAGTTAATAATCAAGTGTGCTCCCCACTGTAGATCAGGGAGCAGTGGAGGGGAGAACAGCTCATAATTATGCCTGGAACTGAGCGACTGGAATGGCATCAAACACATGGAAACCATGTACTTGATACCATTCCACTCCAGCTATTGCCATGAGCCTGTTCTCCCCATTTAAAGTGCCACCAACCTCCATTGCAGTGGAGATGGACATTTCTTTTTCTTCGCCTGGCATTGTTTTAGTAACAACCGTTAACTTACATGTAAAGTTTAGACATTTTAGGAAGTAATCTTCAAAGAATCAACACTTTCATATAATTTCAAACGGTGCAAGTAAGCTGTGTTTAAACGTGTTTTAATTAAACTTTTTCAAGATGAACTAGTGTTGATTAATCACAGATCACAATTCTGTGTTGTATTCTCAAATGAACATGACCTTTTTGTTCAGTCATAAGCTCTACAATGAGTTGTATTTGACTATCACTATTTCTCAGGATATCAGCCATGTGAACCCATTTTGTAGCTGATAATGGCATGCAGCAGTGGTTCCCAACTCCCGTCCTCCAGTTCCCCCAACAGCACACATTGTTGTAGCCCCAGACAAACATACCTGATTCAACTCAGAGGGCCTGATGATTTAGTTGACAAGTTGAATCCGGAGTTTGTCTGGGGCTACAATAAAACTGTACTGTTGGGGTTACTGGAGGACCGGAGTTGGGAACCACTGGCCTACAGTATGATGGCATTATCCTTATGGGCATTTGCTATGCACCCCTTGACATTGCATCTGAAGCAGAGAATAGCTTAACTTACACACTGTTTACATATTGTTCAGCTATGTTATCAATTTAAAAACCATACCATTAGAAAATGTATATGAGGCTAATCATTATACTGGATTTTGTACATGCTTTGGTTCAAATCCAACCCTTGTAATCTAGGTGGTGAGATGCAATCATTAGCTTAAAACACAACTACCAAGTCCAATGCCAGATACTTTTCTCAGAACAGGTGAGTGGCACTGTGATAATGAAGATGGTTAGTCTAAGACTACCACAATTACATTGTCTATGCGAAATGTGTTTAAATTGTAAAGAAATAAAATAGTTGGCTATAAGAAAGCAGAGATGAGACGATACATTTAATTTCACCCAGACAACAATATCAACAAGTCTTTTACATGTTGCACATTACATTTGATATATTCATATGGTTTAAGGGGGCACTTTTGTCATGACGACGAGGTGAAGGTGCTCTACTCAAATGGCACAACAGAATCATTCAGATTAACCACAGCATATGACAACCATCTCGTATAATTGAGGGTTATCTCCTTTTCATATCTGGAAAATGACCAAGTAGTAGAAATGCTGCAGCATTTCATCTTCAGTGGGAATCTCATCCACATGGGTGTCTTGAGGTCAGCTGGTGAACCTACAGTACATAAACAAATGAAAAGCACACCTGATGTTAAAACTAATTAATTCAGGTGTTTGTCATAAAGATTCAATCTATTGTTGGACTGGAACAAATAACCTGCTGTGTGACTGACTGTCTTAGCACATTGAGGTCTTTGCCCTGTAATGTCCATACATTTTCCCTCTTATGAATAATCATATGATAATCACTGGAGGATTTTTATTTTATTGTTTTGGACAACAATGATCTCCATATGTAGGTCATATTGTACAATTTGCGTCTACCCTTTTCATGGTCATGGCTAGAAGGAATCCAGCTATTGTCATATGACATTTCGTAGCAGATTAGAATTTAGGCAGAAGGTTATCTATAAATGCAACAAAAAAAAATACTTTTGACAAGCTGGTTACATGGTTGCATTCAAGACAAGGTCGTTTTTATTCATCTGTTGTCAGTGTTCAGTAGAGTAGGCCTAGGCTACCATCGTATTAAAAACACGATTCTGCTCATTTATCCACCCTTGCAAAAAAAGATTGCAGTTTTGAAACTGGTATTTTGGACGCATTATTTACTGCACTTTTCTTTTTTTCTCTTCGTATGGGTAATCATGTGTAGTCGAATTGTTTATCAAAGGCCACTTTACCTCCTTACTCCATTTGCACACACTGTATACAGATTTTTCTATTGTATTATTGACTGTACGTTTGTTTATTCCATGTGTAACTCTGTTTTCGTCGCACTGCTTTACTTTATCTTGACCAGGTCGCAGTTGTAAACGAGAACTTGTTCTCAACTGGCCTACCTGGTGAAATAAAATCCCGTACAAAGGAAATGTCTCTGATATGGCCTATAAACCTATGCGTTTTATTAGCCTAAATTCTCTATCCAATCTACATCAGGAATAGTAGGCTTACATTAGACTGCAAATGCGATGGAGGCAAGCAATCCTTTGTTATAAAGGTGCCTTTATAATGACAAATGGCTTCTCCAAAATGTTAAACTCACGTGACACTTGCTAACCGCTAGCTTGCATTCTAATTGTTTAACTTAGTGTTGTTAGCATAACAGCTAAACTAAACTCGAACATCTGACTTGATTTACCAGTGATGAATTGATCGTACAGTAGCAGGCCTGTTACTGACAGCTGTCTGGATTGAGGGCTTGACGGTTTCCTAACTTTTCTGACAGTTCTTGAGACTTCTCACCAACGGTGTTTCATGATTGCGGCGAATCTGTAAACATTTTCCCCCCGTTGTCTTTGCTGCCTTGTTACTCTACAGAAAGGACTGTGGTGATGAATCAACTAGTTTTAGGCAGTCACTCGGCTGTAGTCAGAATAATTCATGCTGTGGTCTTCCAACATGGCCGCCAGGAGGCGTCGTACATCAACTGCAAGCCCTGTTTCCTTTTTCGTGACAACTCACCTTCAACCAGGGTCGCTTTGTGACAGGTGTGACTAACTCTTGCTAAAAGGTATTTTTGTTAGTACATTCTCCTCAATCGCATCCATTGTTTACCAAATATTTTGAAACTGATCAACAGCGAGAACCGGTTGTTCCTTCCTCTTGGAAAGTACTGAATAAGATCGCATGAGCATGCCTGTAATGCCATTGGTTGGTATCGCTTACACGATAGTGTTGGCACACATCATACCGTTGGTCAAACATTTCCACTGGATATTGTAACCATAGACTTCATAATATTCGCCTCAGCATACAGTATGTTCATCACATTCCTCTATTCCATTCTCAGTGTCGGTTGGTGTGCGCTGGATGATTGGACAGACTGAGATTAAGAGAAGCTCCAGCTATGGGGTCCCACTTAACTGAGATGGCCTTACAACTGCAAGATCCTTCCCAGCTCCCAGGGACCACTCACATTACCAATCTCATCCCTACAGCACAGTTCACCTCCAGCAGATAATTAATTCCAAAGAAAGAATGTTGCTGGTCAGAGATGGCGTTGCATTCAACTCCAGTACGACAATAAGGGTGGAAGGTGCTTCAGCAGTCTTCCTCTTGCCAGTACATGAATAAACTGCACCTAAACACATACGTGCATTCAAAGTATTTAGACCCCATGACCTTTTCCAGATTATTACATTACAGCCTTATTCTAAAATGGATTAAATACTCATCGGGTCTTTGGTCACCTCCCTGACCAATGCCCTTCTCCCCCGATTGGTCAGTTTGACTGGGCGGCCATCTCTAGGAAGAGTCTTGGTGGTTCCAAACTTCCATTTTAAGAATGGAGGCCAATGTGTTCTTGGGGATCTTCAATGCTGCAGAAATGTTTTGGTACCCTTCCCCAGATTTGTGCCTCGACACAATCCTGCCTCGGAGCTCTACGGACAATTCCTTTGACCTCATGTCTTTTTTTTTGCACTGTCAACTGTGGAACTTTATATAGACGGGTGTGCCTTTCCAAATCATGTCCAACCAATTTACCACAGGTGGACTCAATCAAGTTGAAATAGCTCAAGGATTATCAATGGAAGTTCTGAATCTGGTATGTTTTCCCTTTAATTATGGGCAATTGTGAGTTTTTTATTTTTATTTCATTCAGTTTAGAATAAGGTAACGTAACAATGTGGAAAAAGTCAAGGGGTCTGACTGCACTGTAGGTTCAGGGCATGCATCTATGTCTTTGTCCTTGTCCTTGCCATACATCAACATGTATGACTAAAGTGTGATGTGTTAAATGCACTCGATTCAAAATGTAACTTTTTTTGCACATATGAGATTCTGAAGTACCAGATAAGCCCACTTCAGTTGCTTATCTGATGCTGGCTTTAGTTTCAGCAGTGTGTACGTACAAACGCAGGCAGTCCCTTCTATTAAGCTCCCGTGTAAACATTACCATGTTATGTTTGATGAATCTAGGATATGACAAACTAATCTCACACAGCATTTCTTAACGATTTAATATTGTTTGTACATAGCAAACACTAGGAGCAGCAGAGGACCAGAAAGTGTGTGTGCATTCAGCAGCAGGGAGTGAGATCGGACCTTTGTCTCTCTCCTCGGTTGGATATGCTTCAGTTCCGTGGCTCTCCAATCGGGACACACCTGTCTGACTGTCAACCAATCAGTGCTGCCCATATCCTCTACATCCCAAATTGCATCCTCTTCCATATAGTGCACTATATTAGGGAATAGGGTGTCAGTTGGGACAAACTTAATCTCCAACTGTAAAAATGGGATCCTCAGAAAGGCGAAATAAAAACGATTTTAAAACAAATCCACCAAAAATATAAACTCTTTCCTTCCTAGACTCTTCCCCACAGCCTTTGATTGTTAATTTAATGTATGGGTGGAAATAGTTTCTTATACAGTGTCCTCTGTAATTAGTGAATCATTGTTTCTTATGGACTCAAAATCAAAACAATGCCCGAGGTTAAATCTCACAATTGAAAGGTATTTTCATCCATATCGGGTGAACCATTTTAGAGAACCAAAAGTATTGGGACAAATTCGCTTGTTTATTAAAGTAGTCAGTATTTGGTCCAATATTTATAGCACACAAGGACTATAACAAGCTGGTGTCATTTTATAATGTAGTGTCATTGGAGTCACTTATTGTAAAAAATACAATATGTTTCTACACACTTTCGGCTAATGATGAGTGAGGTCATCGCACAAGCTAACGTCTCACCATTACAATAATGAGAGGTTAGCATGTCTTGGGGGTATGAGATGTGTGGTGAACTTTCACTCAAGATTATCCAATAAGTTTGGTCACAAGCTTGATGTAGTGCTATGAATATGGGACCAAAAACGTCATTTTCTTGACTATACATAAGTTAATTTGTCCCAATACTTTGGCCCTCTAGTCCCCCCCAATGTCCAAAAAGTACTGTAATTTGTAAACCGTTCACCTGATATGGATGATGACACCCTCAGTCATTGTTGGATTTAAAATGTAAAAAAAAATGTTTTGGCACTAAGTACAGCATCCCCTGCTTCTGTGCAATGACACTCACCTCATCAAACGACTGAAGGCAAGACTGCTGCCTCGACCAAACCTGGGACACATTCAGAAGGGCACAACATTGTGTAACATTCAGATGTTATGTAAAACAAACATTTCTAGCTGCAATGTTCCACAACGTTTGCCTACTGAACGAGGCCCAAATGTCTGCAGTGAACTTAGATCTCCCCTGCGCTCAACTGTCCCTAGTACAATCACTGAAAGGAGGAAAAAAACTTATTTAAAGTGCCATAGCTTTTGTTTAACATATCTTCCTCATTTGCCTTGTTCCATCTCATCTTCACCAGTGAGAGAACAACAAGGTGTGGCTATACTTATTACCTAAGCTTTACAATATTGTTTATACAAGGAAGGATCCAATCCTATTATTACAGTATGTACAATACATTGCCCTCCCCAGGACATAAGTCGACTACTACAGGGTCATGTTCATTAGGGCACACTGTAGCAAAACGTTTTAACAGATACAGGTAGTGTCTCTCCCTATTGCAGTCAGTTTTCTTCCGCTTGGTTTGTAAGGAACACGATCCAGTTTAGTCGTCCATCGGAAATGATGTCTTTAAAGTTCCTCAGTTTAGCTCCATATGCCTGCAGTCATAATTTCCTGTGTTCACAAGTCTTTCGGTCTCTGGCCAACATGAACAGTAGTGCTATAGTTTGTAAACGTGGGAGCAGCGTTGTCAGTTCCCCCTCACTCTTCATCCGTGCAAACCTGGGATTGAAAGACAGAGAGAGGAGCACTTGATTAGACTTGTGATCTTCACATTGAATCTAGTTAGACCAGAATGTGACTGCCAGCATAAAGTCTACCCTTGCAGTGAACTGTATGCGTGTCTCAGCATGTTTTTCAAAGTAGAAAAAAGTGTTTGACCTTGACGAAGGGGTGGTCTAGAAGGGTACTGGCAGTCCAGCGTCGTTTGGGCTCGCTCTCTAGACAGTGACCCAGGAAATCCTTCCCCTCAGTGGACAGCTTCTCTGGGATGGGGGGCTTGTGGCCCATACCCACCTTGTACATGATCTGGAAGTTGTGCTCATACTCGTGCCATGGCCTCTGCGTGGTGGGAGAGGGTGGGAGAGGGGAGAAGGACAAGACCTTTCTAAACACTAACTTCAGACGTGAACAGGGTTTAGATTACATTTGATTACAACACTTCCTCAATCAGCCTACAAACAAAACAGATATTGAGGATTGTCGAGGGAGTAGACTCAAATCAGGCTAAAATTTTAAATAACCTTGAATACATAGTACAAACTAATTCTACTACTCTGAAGCATCCACAGTAGTGAATAGTAGTAATAGCTAGTGTTAGGTGGTATATGTGAATAATAATAATAATAAATAATACTAGTAGTCGTAGGTGGTGATAAGTGAAGAGGTTGACCGATTAGGTTGTTAGGAGGAGGTGGTGGTAGCAGCAGCAGTAGAAATGCTAGAAACAGATGAATTGTTTGAGGACCATTTTGGTTAAATGTCTGCTCAATCCTCCCCTTGAGCGAATTCTTACCTTCCCAGTCACCATCTCGATGAGGACACATCCCAAACTCCAGATGTCAGCTGCTCGCCCGTGACCTTCGCCCTTTGCCCTCGTAATGACCTCAGGTGCCATATATGCTGACGAATAGAGTAGGGAAAGAACAGGTTAACAACTGAACAAGCAATAATCTGAAACATGAAATATCTATATTCTTAGATCTTGATAAGTGTATGACTTGTGATAGCAGGGAGATTAGATTTGTTTTATTCATTCGGGTCGACAGCTAGTCTTACTGGGGTCCGACACAACCAAAAATACATTTAATGTAAACCGATACAACAATGCCAATGCAAGTTTCACTATGATAATTAATTACCCAGGCTTTTGTAAACTCACATATCGCCTCCTGAGTCCTTTTACCAGAAGAGAATGGGGTGACGACATTAATAACTAAAGTCCTATTAGATTAGAATACAATTTCCCTCCTAGGAGGAAATAATTTTTTGGGAATTGTTCAAAAATAAACCTACGTAGTTGTACACAGCAGACATACAGGTTCTATACTAGGCCTTCAAAGTATTCACACCCCTTGACTTTGTCCACATTTTGTTGTTACAACCATTATTTAAAACTGATTTTGTGTCACTGGCCTACACACAATACCCGATAATGCTGAAATGTCTTGAGTCAAGCCTAAATAAGTTCAGGAGTAAAAAAGTCCCATAATAAAATGCACGGACTCACTGTGAGCAATGGTGTTTAACCTCGAAGCTAGAGGGCACTATTTTTATGTTTGGAAAAATAACGTTCCCAAAGTAAACCACCTATTTCTCAGGACCAGAAACTAGAATATGCATATAATTGACAGATTAGGATAGAAAACACTCAAGTTTCCAAAACTGTCAAAATATTGCAGGTGAAACCCTGAGGAAAATCCAATCCGGAAGTGCCTCTTATTTTGAAACCCTTCTGTGCCTATCCTCCATTTAAAGGGATATCAACCACATTCCTTTATCTCTGGCTTCCCTAAGGTCTCAAGTCTTTAGACAGTTTCAGGCTCTTATTTTGAAACCCTTCTGTTCCTATGCATGCCTATCCTCCATTTAAAGGGATATCAACCAGATTCATTTTTCTCTGGCTTCCCCAAGGTGTCAAGTCTTTAGACATAGTTTCAGGCTTTTATTTTGAAAAATGAGCGTCAAAGATCACAGTGGATAGGTGGGGGCTCTGAGTTTTTGCGCTACAGAGTAAAGCGGCCATTGTTCCTCCCGCTGTTATTGAAAAACCTAAACACTCGGATGATATATTAAACTACCTGAGGAATGATTATAAAAAACATTTGACATGTTTCTGTGGACATTGTGAAGAATATTTGGAATTTCCGTCTGCGTTGTCGTGACCGCTCTTTCCTGTGGATTTCTGAACATAACGCGACAAACACATTTTTGGGTATAAGGAACATTTGTTGTGTAACTGGGAGTCTCGTGAGTGAAAACATCCGAAAATCAAAGGTAAACGGTTCAATTGATTGCTTTTCTGATTTTCGTGACCAAGCTTCCTGATGCTAAGTGTACATAATGCTATGTTAGGCTATCGATAAACTTACACAAACGCTTGGATTGCTTTCGCTGTAAAGCATCATTTCTAAATCTGAGACGACAGGTGGATTAACAAAAGGCTGAGCTGTGTTTTGCAATATTGCACTTGTGATTTCATGAATATATTTTTTAGTAATATTATTTGACTGTTGCGCTATGCTATTCAGCGGTTGCTGACAAATGATCCCGCGATAGGGATGGGTAGCTTCAAGAAGTTGACATGAGTTTTGATTGACTACCTCATCTCTGTACCCCACACATACAATTACAGTGCCTTGCGAAAGTATTCGGCCCCCTTGAACTTTGCGACATTTTGCCACATTTCAGGCTTCAAACAAAGATATAAAACTGTATTTTGTTTTGAAGAATCAACAACAAGTGGGACGACATTTATTGGATATTTCAAACTTTTTTAACAAATCAAAAACTGAAAAATTGGGCGTGCAAAATTATTCAGCCCCCTTAAGTTAATACTTTGTAGCTCCACCTTTTGCTGCGATTACAGATGTCAGTCGCTTGGGGTATGTCTCTATCAGTTTTGCACATCGAGAGACTGACATTTTTTCCCATTCCTCCTTGCAAAACAGCTCGAGCTCAGTGAGGTTGGATGGAGAGCATTTGTGAACAGCAGTTTTCAGTTCTTTCCACAGATTCTCGATTGGATTCAGGTCTGGACTTTGACTTGGCCATTCTAACACCTGGATATGTTTATTTTTGAACCATTCCATTGTAGATGTTGCTTTATGTTTTGGATCATTGTCTTGTTGGAAGACAAATCTCCGTCCCAGTCTCAGGTCTTTTGCAGACTCCATCAGGTTTTCTTCCAGAATGGTCCTGTATTTGGCTCCATCCATCTTCCCATCAATTTTAACCATCTTCCCTGTCCCTGCTGAAGAAAAGCAGGCCCAAACCATGATGCTGCCACCACCATGTTTGACAGTGGGCATGGTGTGTTCAGGGTGATGAGCTGTGTTGCTTTTACGCCAAACATAACGTTGTGCATTGTTGCCAAAAAGTTCAATTTTGGTTTCATCTGACCAGAGCACCTTCTTCCACATGTTTGGTGTGTCTCCCAGGTGGCTTGTGGCAAACTTTAAACAACACTTTTTATGGATATCTTTAAGAAATGGCTTTCTTCTTGCCACTCTTCCATAAAGGCCAGATTTGTGCAATATACGACTGATTGTTGTCCTATGGACAGAGTCTCCCACCTCAGCTGTAGATCTCTGCAGTTCATCCAGAGTGATCATGGGCCTCTTGGCTGCATCTCTGATCAGTCTTCTCCTTGTATGAGCTGAAAGTTTAGAGGGACGGCCAGATCTTGGTAGATTTGCAGTGGTCTGATACTCCTTCAATTTCAATATTATCGCTTGCACAGTGCTCCTTGGGATGTTTAAAGCTTGGGAAATCTTTTTGTATCCAAATCCGGCTTTAAACTTCTTCACAACAGTATCTCGGACCTGCCTGGTGTGTTCCTTGTTCTTCACGATGCTCTCTGCGCTTTTAACGGACCTCTGAGACTATCACAGTGCAGGTGCATTTATACGGAGACTTGATTACACACAGGTGGATTGTATTTATCATCATTAGTCATTTAGGTCAACATTGGATCATTCAGAGATCCTCACTGAACTTCTGGAGAGAGTTTGCTGCACTGAAAGTAAAGGGGCTGAATACTTTTGCACGCCCAATTTTTCAGTTTTTGATTTGTTAAAAAGGTTTTAAATGTCGTTCCACTTCATGGTTGTGTCCCACTTGTTGTTGATTCTTCAAAAAAATACAGTTTTATATCTTTGTTTGAAGCCTGAAATGTGGCAAAAGGTCGCAAAGTTCAAGGGGGCCGAATACTTTCGCAAGGCACTGTATATGTAAGATCCCTCAGTCCAGCAGTGAATTTCAAATACAGATTCAACAAAGACCTGGGAGGTTTTCCAATGCCTTGCAAAGAAGGGCACCTGATGGGTACAAATAAAACAAGAGCAGACATGGAATCCTTTTGATCATGAAGTTATTAATTACACTTTGGATGGTGTATCACCTCAAAGATACAGGTGTCCTTTCTAACTCAGTTTCATCATGATAACTAATTACCCAGCCTTTTGTAAACTTGGTTGAGTCTGCTTTCCACCAGACACCTATTTCACCTTTCAGCAGGACAATAACCTAAAACACAAGGCCAAATCTACACTGGACAGTGAGTGGCTGAGTTAAAGTTTTGACTTAAATTGGCTTGAAAATATATGGCAAGACCTGAAAATGGTTGTCTAGAAATAATCAAACAATGCTTGAAGAATTTGAAAAATAATAATTGGGCAAATGTTGCACTATCCAACTGTGGAAAGCTCTTAGAAACTTACAGCTGTAATCATTGCCAAAGGTGCTTCTATAAAGTATTGACTCAGGGGTGTGAATACTTATGGAAATTAGATATTTATTTAATTATCAATACATTTGCAAAAATGTCTAAACATGCGTTCACATTGTCATTATGGGCTAGTGTGTGTCATTATGGGCTAGTGTGTGTCATTATGGGGTAGTGTGTGTAGATGAGAGAAACATTTAACTTTGTCATTATGGGCTAGTGTGTGTCATTATGGGCTAGTGTGTGTAGATGGGAGAGAAACATTTCACATTGTCATTATGGGCTAGTGTGTGTCATTATGGGCTAGTGTGTGTCATTATGGGGTAGTGTGTGTCATTATGGGCTAGTGTGTGTCATTATGGGCTAGTGTGTGTCATTATGGGGTAGTGTGTGTCATTATGGGGTAGTGTGTGTCATTATGGGGTAGTGTGTGTCATTATGGGGTAGTGTGTGTCATTATGGGCTAGTGTGTGTCATTATGGGCTAGTGTGTGTCATTATGGGCTAGTGTGTGTCATTATGGGCTAGTGTGTGTCATTATGGGCTAGTGTGTGTCATTATGGGCTAGTGTGTGTCATTATGGGCTAGTGTGTGTCATTATGGGGTAGTGTGTGTCATTATGGGCTAGTGTGTGTAGATGAGTGAGAAACATTTCACTTTGTCATTATGGGGTAGTGTGTGTCATTATGGGATAGTGTGTGTCATTATGGGCTTGTGTGTCATTATGGGATAGTGTGTGTCATTATGGGGTAGTGTGTGTCATTATGGGCTAGTGTGTGTCATTATGGGGTAGTGTGTGTCATTATGGGGTAGTGTGTGTCATTATGGGGTAGTGTGTGTCATTATGGGGTAGTGTGTGTCATTATGGGGTAGTGTGTGTCATTATGGGCTAGTGTGTGTCATTATGGGCTAGTGTGTGTCATTATGGGCTAGTGTGTGTCATTATGGGCTAGTGTGTGTCATTATGGGCTAGTGTGTGTCATTATGGGGTAGTGTGTGTCATTATGGGCTAGTGTGTGTAGATGAGTGAGAAACATTTCACTTTGTCATTATGGGGTAGTGTGTGTCATTATGGGATAGTGTGTGTCATTATGGGCTTGTGTGTCATTATGGGATAGTGTGTGTCATTATGGGCTAGTGTGTGTCATTATGGGCTAGTGTGTGTCATTATGGGCTAGTGTGTGTCATTATGGGCTAGTGTGTGTCATTATGGGCTAGTGTGTGTAGATGGGAGAGAAACATTTCACTTTGTCATTATGGGCTAGTGTGTGTCATTATGGGCTAGTGTGTGTCATTATGGGGTAGTGTGTGTCATTATGGGCTAGTGTGTGTAGATGGGTGATGAACATTTCACTTTGTCATTATGGGCTAGTGTGTGTCATTATGGGCTAGTGTGTGTCATTATGGGGTAGTGTGTGTAGATGGGAGAGAAACATTTAACTTTGTCATTATGGGGTAGTGTGTGTCATTATGGGCTAGTGTGTGTCATTATGGGCTAGTGTGTGTAGATGAGTGAGAAACATTTCACTTTGTCATTAAGGGCTAGTGTGTGTAGATGAGTGTGAAACATTTCACTTTGTCATTATGGGCTAGTGTGTGTCATTATGGGCTAGTGTGTGTCATTATGGGGTAGTGTGTGTAGATGGGAGAGAAACATTTAACTTTGTCATTATGGGGTAGTGTGTGTCATTATGGGCTAGTGTGTGTCATTATGGGCTAGTGTGTGTCATTATGGGGTAGTGTGTGTAGATGAGTGAGAAACATTTCACTTTGTCATTATGGGCTAGTGTGTGTCATTATGGGCTAGTGTGTGTCATTATGGGCTAGTGTGTGTCATTATGGGCTAGTGTGTGTCATTATGGGCTAGTGTGTGTCATTATGGGCTAGTGTGTGTAGATGAGTGTGAAACATTTCACTTCGTCATTATGGGCTAGTGTGTGTCATTATGGGGTAGTGTGTGTAGATGGGTGATGAACATTTCACTTCGTCATTATGGGGTAGTGTGTGTCATTATGGGCTAGTGTGTGTCGTCATGGGGTAGTGTGTGTAGATGGGAGAGAAACATTTCACTTTGTCATTATGGGGTAGTGTGTGTCATTATGGGGTAGTGTGTCATTATGGGCTAGTGTGTGTCATTATGGGCTGGTGTGTGTCATTATGGGGTAGTGTGTGTAGATGGGAGAGAAACATTTCACTTTGTCATTATGGGCTAGTGTGTGTCATTATGGGCTAGTGTGTGTAGATGAGTGTGAAACATTTCACTTCGTCATTATGGGCTAGTGTGTGTCATTATGGGCTAGTGTGTGTCATTATGGGGTAGTGTGTGTCGTCATGGGGTAGTGTGTGTAGATGGGAGAGAAACATTTCACTTTGTCATTATGGGGTAGTGTGTGT
The DNA here is from genome assembly GCF_013265735.2 of Oncorhynchus mykiss. NCBI lineage: Eukaryota > Metazoa > Chordata > Actinopteri > Salmoniformes > Salmonidae > Oncorhynchus > Oncorhynchus mykiss. The sequence goes on from NC_048587.1 coordinate 59,875,357, forward strand.
CATTATGGGGTAGTGTGTCATTATGGGCTAGTGTGTGTCATTATGGGCTAGTGTGTGTCATTATGGGCTAGTGTGTGTAGATGGGTGTGAGACATTTCACATTGTCATTATGGGGTAGTGTGTGTAGATGGGTGAGAAAAACATTTCACATTGTCATTATGGGCTAGTGTGTGTAGATGGGAGAGGGGGAATGAATCCTTTCTGAAGGGAGTGTATAACACAAGGCTTAATGCGTCTCATTCACCTGCCGTTCCCATGGTGCTGTTGACCTCTCCAGGCATGGTCTGGGCATTGTTCAGCTTCACAGAGCAGCCAAAGTCCCCCAGCTTGATCAGGCCTGACGACGTCAGGAAGATGTTGGCTCCTACGGTAAGAGAGAGAGGAGGAACAGTGAGAGGGAGACACTGGGCTCATAGAGACATCCATACAGTAAGAACAACTCCTGCTGTGTCAATGACACTGGAGCCACAGGAAGGGTTGATAACTTTTCTTTATGGCATAAACCCCCAGCCAATGTCACCATAGCTAAAATGCATTAACTGATTCATAACACTGCTACAAGGTGTCTGCATAACCCTGACATTGAATTAAGAGACCAACAGTAGGTCAGAGAGAAAGACATCTCCCCAGTGAGAGGTGTTAACTGACCCTTGATGTCTCGGTGCACGATGCCATGTTCGTGGAGCACGTTGATGGCTGTGGTGGTCTGTTTGCTGTACAGCCTGATGACGTGTTCCTGTAGGCCAAGCCTGGACACCTCCTCCAGGGTCCCCTCATCACAGTACTCCATGAAGATGTACATCTCCTCCTGGTGGGGAGAGGGAGGGACACAGATAGTAAATGCATACATCCAATCTGATGTTATAGCCCGTTCATACAGTGTCATCTCATTCACATACAGACTGAGTTTGACCTGACCTTTCAAACTTTCCCAAAGTTCCCTGGCTTTTCAGAGATTCCAGTTGGAGGATTCCCTCTTGATTAAGGGAACCTCCAACTAGAATATCTGAAAAGCCAGGGAAACTTTCTAGAACTTTGGAACCCATGCTCTTACCCGATGTAGCTCAACACCAAAGTAGCGGACCAGGTTGGGGTGTTTGATGCCCTCAAAGATCTTCAGCTCATCTGCTGTCTCCTTTATCGTCTTATGGTCGTTCGGCTGGAACCGGATCTGATTTGGAAAGTAAACTTTTATTGGACAAGCGCTTTTTAAACGCAAGTACTGTTGATAGGAATGGATGTTAACTGGCAGTGAATTAAAATGATCATAAACATATTTTTCAATTCAGGGCAACATTCTGCTCCCGTGCTACATTGTTGTAGCAACACTTTGGCTACAAAATCCTATCAGGCCATGGCTACCTACCTCCTTCATAGCCATGAGTTCTCCAGTGTCCACGTTGATGCAGGTGTACACCTTGCCATACTGTCCCTCACCTGTAGCGGGAGACGGATGAAACACCATGGGCATGATAAATGAGACAACAATACTAAAGGACAAACTCCAGGGAAAATCTAAAATGGCAACCTATTCCCTTTACTGTGGGCTCTGGAGGAAAGCCCTGTATATAGAGGATAGGGTATCATTTAGGGGGGACACAAGTTCAGTCGAGGCTCTGACCAAAAGTAGTGCACTATAAAGGGAATAGGGTGTACAGTACATACCTATCTTGTTGCCCCTCTGCCACTTGAAGGTGACCTTGCGGAGGCCAACGTTCATGACATTGTCGTAGGATTTGGGGGTGTCGCACACCTGGCCAATGATGTTCCTTTGCTTCATGACTGCGTAGCGTTTGTCCTCGAAGGAGCGTATGGAGCGACGTACAGCTTCCATGGGGCTCTGTCTGGCTGCAGTGTCTGAGGAGAAAGAGGTGTAGAGGACAGACTCTCAGGAATGAAGAGGAATAGGAAACAGACCTGGGTACTTTCTCAGTTGTGTAAAGGTGAGAAATGGAAAGGCAAAGAACAGACGGACTCTACACATTACTCTGGAGCAGTTTAGAGATTAAGTGCCTTGCACAAGGGCACAACAGCCAGAGATGGCACCTAGGACTTGGACATGCAACCCCCCTGTTATTCTCACCTTTTGATTGGCTGATGAAGGTGCGGAGCTCCCAGCTTCTCCTAGCTGTGCTGCTGGGTTCTCCTCCCTTAGGATAGGAGGGTTCTGATGAGAGAGAGAACACAGACAGGCAGTAAGATGGGAGCTATGTTAAGGTAGGAAAACACACAGGTCAAGTGACTACTCCTACTTTGTATTTTATTTCATTCTTGTTCAAAGTCAAAAAGACAATTATGCAGAATGCATAGTTCCATTATGACAATATCGAACATCCCCAACAGGACAATGCAAACAATTAAAAGTGTCTAATACCTTCCCTGTTCTCAGTGGGACTGGAGTGTCGGCTCAGGGACCTGAAATGCATCTCAGCCGCTACAGACCACAGCCTGTCGTTCTCCTGGAGGTTGGTCCCTCTGCACAGGGAGAGGCATGTATCATACAATCAACTACAATCTACCCAAGTAGTCAGCCAGTAGTATACTACAAAGCAGGATCAATGAGTTAGCCAGGCAACTTTGATAAGCAACCAGAAATAACTAGATTTTCTGGTTCACTAAAAAAAAGCTAAACTTAGACAATGCGTTTGTACATTTAAAAAATAATATGAATATTTTGCCAAGTCAGCTGGCCAACTCATTGATCCTGCATTGTACTGTACAGCCCGGGTCCAGATCTGTTGCCAACTCCTATGGATATTGTGATGCCATAACAATGACTGTAGGAGACAGCACAAACATATCTGGGACCTATAGCCTGGGACCTATAGCCTGGGACCTATAGCCTGGGACCTATAGCCTGGGACCTATAGCCTGGGACCTATAGTCAACCAATATCAGTCAAGAGGCTTGAGATTGTCGAGATGGCGGAACATAACTCTCAACCCCACACCCATAGAAATAGAATGATTCTATGCCCATCCCACCAAAGGTCAAACAGACAGCTCAGCACATGTTTTCATTTTAGAAGGACAGAAACCAAACAAGCCAAAGATTAAGAAGAGCTCCCCATCAGATGCTTAGAATAAAAGCAAGGCCACACTAATATGGATTAATAGCAGAGTAACTCTGGAATTGTGTATTCCCGCAGCATGATGAGGTAACATGTTGTGTTTACATTTCACGCCATGCACAACCACGTGTTGGAGAATGTGTGTTGTGGGACATTGGCCAGGTGGACAAAACAAAAGCATGGATTAAAGTCTCTCCATATCCATAGATGGCATTCAGTGTAAGGTAACACATTTGAGTGAACTATTCCTTTAAAAAGACGGTCCTTATAAAACTGTAGTTTTGATAGTGCTATAAAGTGGTATTTTTAAATGCACATTTCTGTTAGCGGCAACACATACAAAACGATTAGAGCTCTGGGCCAGTAACCGAAAGATCGCTGGTTCGAATACCCGAGCTGACAAGCTGAAAAATATGTCTGTGCACTACTGTGTACTACTATGGCTGACCTTGTAAAACACATTTCACTGCACGTGACAATACATATGTATTACATCTGGATAAGCATGCAGAACATGCTTCTCTCTGGGTCCACTCCAAACTGTGATAGTATGGCAGGGTAAACCACCGGGGGCATGTCAACTCACCTGGTCAAATAAGGGGAAATAAATATAGATTTATTCAATTATTAAACCTGAACCACTAGTTGACGAGTTCAGATGGGAGGGGTGGGATATCAGCCTGTGGCTGGGGTGCTCTGGGTTGACAGTACAACCCTGGTAGGTACTGGAACGGGGGGGGGGGGGCTACCTGACGTCATTTGGGGTGGATCCAGGTGCTTTGGGTGGACCGTGTTCCCCGGGGGTGGGGCCCTGGGGGGCAGGGACTGTGCGGGGGCCTGTAGGTAGGCACAGCTGAGTCCGTAGGTCGCAAGGGAGACTCCTAGAGCTGGTGACAAAAACACACTGAGGAACTCTGGAGAGTGCCTTGGAGATACGGTGTGTGTATGTGCCCCAAGCACCCAAACAGTAACATCCTCTCAAAGGTGCCACCAGTTACACATGAGAGCATACACCCACACTCCATGTTAACTCATACAGAGTCACAAAAGCATTAATACAAGTTCAACCACCCAATTTAAAACCCATGAATTACTGCACAAGACCAGAGAACATGAGGAGAACATGCAGGAAAACACGCATGATAAAAACACAGTATTCTAACAGGCCGCAAATGGTTCTTAGTGGCTCATGACTTTTGACCTACCTGAAGCCCTCTGCATTGGGGATGAACAGCTGGGGGTTGGGGGGGTCACTATGGCAACGAGGGACCTTGACCGGTCGAGGACTGTTCCTTGAGGCTGAGTGGAGAAGAGAGGAAGGGCCATCCTCAACAAGACCAAGATATAGGACTCCAGCCCTCCTATTTCTACACACAAGTTTCCTTAGGGCTAACAAGGGGGTTTTATCCAATGAGTGCATACATGTTCATCATGCGCATGTGATCCCTGAGGGACTTGAACCCATGACCTTGGCATTGCTGCTAGTGCCATGGTCTTGCCAACTGAGCCACACAGGCCCACATATTTGTGCAGATGAGGCGGGGTCTTACCTATGTACAGGCCACTGACTGGGCTGTGAGGCTTCCCGATCACATGACCAATGCACTCGTTCATCAGAGCTTGCAAATTCTGCAGAGGGAAGGATTTATATAATCACAATACCATCCTGCAAAATACCCAATCAATTAATCAATAACGTAGTAATTTAATAAATCAGTCAATGAAGTAGTATGTTTTTACTAGGAAGTCGTCCTCTGGTAAAGCAGAGATGAAGGCAGGTTCGATGGCTTGGAGGAAATCAAAGCCTTGAGTGGCCCAGCGGGGTCTGGTACCCCGGCCACTTTCACACTTAGTGAGGACATAGTTCATCCACTTCCTGGCGAAAGAGATGTAGCGCTCCCCGATCCGCTGACGGAACTCCCCCGACATCAGACGCACCACCTCCTTGTGGTACTACGGAGAACAAAAGGTACATTTTGAAGGTGCTCTTCACTGGAACAGTATAACCCCTACATCACAAGCAGAACCACAGCACTCTTCCTTGTGCTGCTACTGTGAGGAACTTAACGCTGCCTCCACACAGGCAGCCTCAGATCAGCTCATGTCTGTGTAAACGCAGCCAATAGGAGGGTCAGGTGTACTCGTGTTTCTGTCTAACCAGTCTGACCCCTAAACCAAAGGAGAACATGGCCAATCTTGCTATTATTGAAATGTCTTTATTTATGTGGCATGTTCAATAGAACCTATTGTTAAAAACAATGCCGTGTTTCCGTGTCAGCCTTCCTCAGAAAGAGAACAATTGTCCAACCAGACCCAAATAGATGTTGACAATTACCTTCCACTAACAGCTCATCACTGTACTAACACAACCCTCCAAGGCAATGAGCAGAATATTTTATGGTCCACACTAGGGGTACTGAGGAAATACTCAGGAAGTTTCTAAAGACCCTGACCTAAAGTAACCCACCCTCATGTTGCCGCTAGCAACCCCTGGCTGCATCATAACTCAAATCGGCAGTTAGCCCACTGCTACCCTCCACCACCCGAAGGCAAAGTTGTATCCCTGTATAATGGCTTCTCTGTAGTACTGAGGCAGTGTTCCAACTATAACACTGATCATTAGCCCTGCCCTGAGTACTGGGGTAGTGTTCCAACTATAACACTGATCATTACCCTTGCCCTGAGTACTGGGGTAGTGTTCCAACTATAACACTGACCATTAGCCCTGCCCTGAGTACTGAGGTAGTGTTCCAACTATAACACTGATCATTACCCTTGCCCTGAGTACTGGGGTAGTGTTCCAACTATAACACTGACCATTAGCCCTGCCCTGAGTACTGGGGTAGTGTTCCAACTATAACACTGACCATTAGCCCTGCCCTGAGTACTGGGGTAGTGTTCCAACTATAACACTGATCATTAGCCCTGCCCTGAGTACTGAGGTAGTGTTCCAACTATAACACTGATCATTAGCCCTGCCCTGAGTACTGGGGTAGTGTTCCAACTATAACACTGACCATTAGCCCTGCCCTGAGTACTGAGGTAGTGTTCCAACTATAACACTGATCATTAGCCCTGCCCTGAGTACTGGGGTAGTGTTCCAACTATAACACTGATCATTAGCCCTGCCCTGAGTACTGGGGTAGTGTTCCAACTATAACACTGATCATTAGCCCTGCCCTGAGTACTGGGGTAGTGTTCCAACTATAACACTGATCATTAGCCCTGCCCTGAGTACTGGGGTAGTGTTCCAACTATAACACTGATCATTAGCCCTGCCCTGAGTACTGGGGTAGTGTTCCAACTATAACACTGATCATTAGCCCTGCCCTGAGTACTGGGGTAGTGTTCCAACTATAACACTGATCATTAGCCCTGCCCTGAGTACTGGGGTAGTGTTCCAACTATAACACTGATCATTAGCCCTGCCCTGAGTACTGGGGTAGTGTTCCAACTATAACACTGATCATTAGCCCTGCCCTGAGTACTGGGGTAGTGTTCCAACTATAACACTGATCATTAGCCCTGCCCTGAGTACTGAGGTAGTGTTCCAACTATAACACTGATCATTAGCCCTGCCCTGAGTACTGGGGTAGTGTTCCAACTATAACACTGACCATTAGCCCTGCCCTGAGTACTGGGGTAGTGTTCCAACTATAACACTGATCATTAGCCCTGCCCTGAGTACTGGGGTAGTGTTCCAACTATAACACTGATCATTAGCCCTGCCCTGAGTACTGGGGTAGTGTTCCAACTATAACACTGACCATTAGCCCTGCACTGAGTACTGGGGTAGTGTTCCAACTATAACACTGATCATTAGCCCTGCCCTGAGTACTGGGGTAGTGTTCCAACTATAACACTGACCATTAGCCCTGCCCTGAGTACTGAGGTAGTGTTCCAACTATAACACTGATCATTAGCCCTGCCCTGAGTACTGGGGTAGTGTTCCAACTATAACACTGATCATTAGCCCTGCCCTGAGTACTGGGGTAGTGTTCCAACTATAACACTGATCATTAGCCCTGCCCTGAGTACTGGGGTAGTGTTCCAACTATAACACTGACCATTAGCCCTGCCCTGAGTACTGGGGTAGTGTTCCAACTATAACACTGATCATTAGCCCTGCCCTGAGTACTGGGGTAGTGTTCCAACTATAACACTGATCATTAGCCCTGCCCTGAGTACTGGGGTAGTGTTCCAACTATAACACTGACCATTAGCCCTGCACTGAGTACTGGGGTAGTGTTCCAACTATAACACTGATCATTAGCCCTGCCCTGAGTACTGGGATAGTGTTCCAACTATAACACTGACCATTAGCCCTGCCCTGAGTACTGGGGTAGTGTTCCAACTATAACACTGATCATTAGCCCTGCCCTGAGTACTGGGGTAGTGTTCCAACTATAACACTGATCATTAGCCCTGCCCTGAGTACTGGGGTAGTGTTCCAACTATAACACTGATCATTAGCCCTGCCCTGAGTACTGGGGTAGTGTTCCAACTATAACACTGACCATTAGCCCTGCCCTGAGTACTGGGGTAGTGTTCCAACTATAACACTGATCATTAGCCCTGCCCTGAGTACTGGGGTAGTGTTCCAACTATAACACTGATCATTAGCCCTGCCCTGAGTACTGGGGTAGTGTTCCAACTATAACACTGACCATTAGCCCTGCCCTGAGTACTGGGGTAGTGTTCCAACTATAACACTGATCATTAGCCCTGCCCTGAGTACTGAGGTAGTGTTCCAACTATAACACTGATCATTAGCCCTGCCCTGAGTACTGGGGTAGTGTTCCAACTATAACACTGATCATTAGCCCTGCCCTGAGTACTGGGATAGTGTTCCAACTATAACACTGATCATTAGCCCTGCCCTGAGTACTGGGGTAGTGTTCCAACTATAACACTGATCATTAGCCCTGCCCTGAGTACTGGGATAGTGTTCCAACTATAACACTGATCATTAGCCCTGCCCTGAGTACTGGGGTAGTGTTCCAACTATAACACTGATCATTAGCCCTGCCCTGAGTACTGGGGTAGTGTTCCAACTATAACACTGATCATTAGCCCTGCCCTGAGTACTGAGGTAGTGTTCCAACTATAACACTGATCATTAGCCCTGCCCTGAGTACTGAGGTAGTGTTCCAACTATAACACTGATCATTAGCCCTGCCCTGAGTACTGGGGTAGTGTTCCAACTATAACACTGATCATTAGCCCTGCCCTGAGTACTGGGGTAGTGTTCCAACTATAACACTGATCATTAGCCCTGCCCTGAGTACTGGGGTAGTGTTCCAACTATAACACTGATCATTAGCCCTGCCCTGAGTACTGGGGTAGTGTTCCAACTATAACACTGACCATTAGCCCTGCCCTGAGTACTGAGGTAGTGTTCCAACTATAACACTGATCATTAGCCCTGCCCTGAGTACTGGGGTAGTGTTCCAACTATAACACTGATCATTAGCCCTGCCCTGAGTACTGGGGTAGTGTTCCAACTATAACACTGATCATTAGCCCTGCCCTGAGTACTGGGGTAGTGTTCCAACTATAACACTGATCATTAGCCCTGCCCTGAGTACTGGGGTAGTGTTCCAACTATAACACTGATCATTAGCCCTGCCCTGAGTACTGGGGTAGTGTTCCAACTATAACACTGATCATTAGCCCTGCCCTGAGTACTGGGGTAGTGTTCCAACTATAACACTGATCATTAGCCCTGCCCTGAGTACTGGGGTAGTGTTCCAACTATAACACTGATCATTAGCCCTGCCCTGAGTACTGGGGTAGTGTTCCAACTATAACACTGATCATTAGCCCTGCCCTGAGTACTGGGGTAGTGTTCCAACTATAACACTGATCATTAGCCCTGCCCTGAGTACTGAGGTAGTGTTCCAACTATAACACTGATCATTAGCCCTGCCCTGAGTACTGGGGTAGTGTTCCAACTATAACACTGACCATTAGCCCTGCCCTGAGTACTGGGGTAGTGTTCCAACTATAACACTGATCATTAGCCCTGCCCTGAGTACTGGGGTAGTGTTCCAACTATAACACTGATCATTAGCCCTGCCCTGAGTACTGGGGTAGTGTTCCAACTATAACACTGACCATTAGCCCTGCACTGAGTACTGGGGTAGTGTTCCAACTATAACACTGATCATTAGCCCTGCCCTGAGTACTGGGGTAGTGTTCCAACTATAACACTGACCATTAGCCCTGCCCTGAGTACTGAGGTAGTGTTCCAACTATAACACTGATCATTAGCCCTGCCCTGAGTACTGGGGTAGTGTTCCAACTATAACACTGATCATTAGCCCTGCCCTGAGTACTGGGGTAGTGTTCCAACTATAACACTGATCATTAGCCCTGCCCTGAGTACTGGGGTAGTGTTCCAACTATAACACTGACCATTAGCCCTGCCCTGAGTACTGGGGTAGTGTTCCAACTATAACACTGATCATTAGCCCTGCCCTGAGTACTGGGGTAGTGTTCCAACTATAACACTGATCATTAGCCCTGCCCTGAGTACTGGGGTAGTGTTCCAACTATAACACTGACCATTAGCCCTGCACTGAGTACTGGGGTAGTGTTCCAACTATAACACTGATCATTAGCCCTGCCCTGAGTACTGGGATAGTGTTCCAACTATAACACTGACCATTAGCCCTGCCCTGAGTACTGGGGTAGTGTTCCAACTATAACACTGATCATTAGCCCTGCCCTGAGTACTGGGGTAGTGTTCCAACTATAACACTGATCATTAGCCCTGCCCTGAGTACTGGGGTAGTGTTCCAACTATAACACTGATCATTAGCCCTGCCCTGAGTACTGGGGTAGTGTTCCAACTATAACACTGACCATTAGCCCTGCCCTGAGTACTGGGGTAGTGTTCCAACTATAACACTGATCATTAGCCCTGCCCTGAGTACTGGGGTAGTGTTCCAACTATAACACTGATCATTAGCCCTGCCCTGAGTACTGGGGTAGTGTTCCAACTATAACACTGACCATTAGCCCTGCCCTGAGTACTGGGGTAGTGTTCCAACTATAACACTGATCATTAGCCCTGCCCTGAGTACTGAGGTAGTGTTCCAACTATAACACTGATCATTAGCCCTGCCCTGAGTACTGGGGTAGTGTTCCAACTATAACACTGATCATTAGCCCTGCCCTGAGTACTGGGATAGTGTTCCAACTATAACACTGATCATTAGCCCTGCCCTGAGTACTGGGGTAGTGTTCCAACTATAACACTGATCATTAGCCCTGCCCTGAGTACTGGGATAGTGTTCCAACTATAACACTGATCATTAGCCCTGCCCTGAGTACTGGGGTAGTGTTCCAACTATAACACTGATCATTAGCCCTGCCCTGAGTACTGGGGTAGTGTTCCAACTATAACACTGATCATTAGCCCTGCCCTGAGTACTGAGGTAGTGTTCCAACTATAACACTGATCATTAGCCCTGCCCTGAGTACTGAGGTAGTGTTCCAACTATAACACTGATCATTAGCCCTGCCCTGAGTACTGGGGTAGTGTTCCAACTATAACACTGATCATTAGCCCTGCCCTGAGTACTGGGGTAGTGTTCCAACTATAACACTGATCATTAGCCCTGCCCTGAGTACTGGGGTAGTGTTCCAACTATAACACTGATCATTAGCCCTGCCCTGAGTACTGGGGTAGTGTTCCAACTATAACACTGACCATTAGCCCTGCACTGAGTACTGGGGTAGTGTTCCAACTATAACACTGATCATTAGCCCTGCCCTGAGTACTGGGGTAGTGTTCCAACTATAACACTGACCATTAGCCCTGCCCTGAGTACTGAGGTAGTGTTCCAACTATAACACTGATCATTAGCCCTGCCCTGAGTACTGGGGTAGTGTTCCAACTATAACACTGATCATTAGCCCTGCCCTGAGTACTGAGGTAGTGTTCCAACTATAACACTGATCATTAGCCCTGCCCTGAGTACTGGGGTAGTGTTCCAACTATAACACTGATCATTAGCCCTGCCCTGAGTACTGGGGTAGTGTTCCAACTATAACACTGATCATTAGCCCTGCCCTGAGTACTGGGGTAGTGTTCCAACTATAACACTGATCATTAGCCCTGCCCTGAGTACTGGGGTAGTGTTCCAACTATAACACTGATCATTAGCCCTGCCCTGAGTACTGGGGTAGTGTTCCAACTATAACACTGATCATTAGCCCTGCCCTGAGTACTGGGGTAGTGTTCCAACTATAACACTGATCATTAGCCCTGCCCTGAGTACTGGGGTAGTGTTCCAACTATAACACTGATCATTAGCCCTGCCCTGAGTACTGAGGTAGTGTTCCAACTATAACACTGATCATTAGCCCTGCCCTGAGTACTGAGGTAGTGTTCCAACTATAACACTGATCATTAGCCCTGCCCTGAGTACTGGGGTAGTGTTCCAACTATAACACTGATCATTAGCCCTGCCCTGAGTACTGGGGTAGTGTTCCAACTATAACACTGATCATTAGCCCTGCCCTGAGTACTGGGGTAGTGTTCCAACTATAACACTGATCATTAGCCCTGCCCTGAGTACTGGGGTAGTGTTCCAACTATAACACTGACCATTAGCCCTGCACTGAGTACTGGGGTAGTGTTCCAACTATAACACTGATCATTAGCCCTGCCCTGAGTACTGGGGTAGTGTTCCAACTATAACACTGACCATTAGCCCTGCCCTGAGTACTGAGGTAGTGTTCCAACTATAACACTGATCATTAGCCCTGCCCTGAGTACTGGGGTAGTGTTCCAACTATAACACTGATCATTAGCCCTGCCCTGAGTACTGAGGTAGTGTTCCAACTATAACACTGATCATTAGCCCTGCCCTGAGTACTGGGGTAGTGTTCCAACTATAACACTGATCATTAGCCCTGCCCTGAGTACTGGGGTAGTGTTCCAACTATAACACTGATCATTAGCCCTGCCCTGAGTACTGGGGTAGTGTTCCAACTATAACACTGATCATTAGCCCTGCCCTGAGTACTGGGGTAGTGTTCCAACTATAACACTGATCATTAGCCCTGCCCTGAGTACTGGGGTAGTGTTCCAACTATAACACTGATCATTAGCCCTGCCCTGAGTACTGGGGTAGTGTTCCAACTATAACACTGACCATTAGCCCTGCCCTGAGTACTGGGGTAGTGTTCCAACTATAACACTGATCATTAGCCCTGCCCTGAGTACTGGGGTAGTGTTCCAACTATAACACTGATCATTAGCCCTGCCCTGAGTACTGGGGTAGTGTTCCAACTATAACACTGACCATTAGCCCTGCACTGAGTACTGGGGTAGTGTTCCAACTATAACACTGATCATTAGCCCTGCCCTGAGTACTGGGGTAGTGTTCCAACTATAACACTGATCATTAGCCCTGCCCTGAGTACTGGGGTAGTGTTCCAACTATAACACTGACCATTAGCCCTGCCCTGAGTACTGGGGTAGTGTTCCAACTATAACACTGATCATTAGCCCTGCCCTGAGTACTGGGGTAGTGTTCCAACTATAACACTGATCATTAGCCCTGCCCTGAGTACTGGGGTAGTGTTCCAACTATAACACTGACCATTAGCCCTGCCCTGAGTACTGGGGTAGTGTTCCAACTATAACACTGATCATTAGCCCTGCCCTGAGTACTGAGGTAGTGTTCCAACTATAACACTGATCATTAGCCCTGCCCTGAGTACTGGGGTAGTGTTCCAACTATAACACTGATCATTAGCCCTGCCCTGAGTACTGGGATAGTGTTCCAACTATAACACTGATCATTAGCCCTGCCCTGAGTACTGGGGTAGTGTTCCAACTATAACACTGATCATTAGCCCTGCCCTGAGTACTGGGATAGTGTTCCAACTATAACACTGATCATTAGCCCTGCCCTGAGTACTGGGGTAGTGTTCCAACTATAACACTGATCATTAGCCCTGCCCTGAGTACTGGGGTAGTGTTCCAACTATAACACTGATCATTAGCCCTGCCCTGAGTACTGAGGTAGTGTTCCAACTATAACACTGATCATTAGCCCTGCCCTGAGTACTGAGGTAGTGTTCCAACTATAACACTGATCATTAGCCCTGCCCTGAGTACTGGGGTAGTGTTCCAACTATAACACTGATCATTAGCCCTGCCCTGAGTACTGGGGTAGTGTTCCAACTATAACACTGATCATTAGCCCTGCCCTGAGTACTGGGGTAGTGTTCCAACTATAACACTGACCATTAGCCCTGCCCTGAGTACTGAGGTAGTGTTCCAACTATAACACTGACCATTAGCCCTGCCCTGAGTACTGAGGTAGTGTTCCAACTATAACACTGATCATTAGCCCTGCCCTGAGTACTGGGGTAGTGTTCCAACTATAACACTGATCATTAGCCCTGCCCTGAGTACTGGGGTAGTGTTCCAACTATAACACTGACCATTAGCCCTGCCCTGAGTACTGGGGTAGTGTTCCAACTATAACACTGATCATTAGCCCTGCCCTGAGTACTGAGGTAGTGTTCCAACTATAACACTGATCATTAGCCCTGCCCTGAGTACTGGAGTAGTGTTCCAACTATAACACTGACCATTAGCCCTGCCCTGAGTACTGAGGTAGTGTTCCAACTATAACACTGATCATTAGCCCTGCCCTGAGTACTGGGGTAGTGTTCCAACTATAACACTGACCATTAGCCCTGCCCTGAGTACTGAGGTAGTGTTCCAACTATAACACTGACCATTAGCCCTGCCCTGAGTACTGGGGTAGTGTTCCAACTATAACACTGATCATTAGCCCTGCCCTGAGTACTGAGGTAGTGTTCCAACTATAACACTGATCATTAGCCCTGCCCTGAGTACTGGGGTAGTGTTCCAACTATAACACTGACCATTAGCCCTGCCCTGAGTACTGGGGTAGTGTTCCAACTATAACACTGATCATTAGCCCTGCCCTGAGTACTGAGGTAGTGTTCCAACTATAACACTGATCATTAGCCCTGCCCTGAGTACTGGGGTAGTGTTCCAACTATAACACTGATCATTAGCCCTGCCCTGAGTACTGGGGTAGTGTTCCAACTATAACACTGACCATTAGCCCTGCCCTGAGTACTGAGGTAGTGTTCCAACTATAACACTGATCATTAGCCCTGCCCTGAGTACTGGGGTAGTGTTCCAACTATAACACTGATCATTAGCCCTGCCCTGAGTACTGGGATAGTGTTCCAACTATAACACTGATCATTAGCCCTGCCCTGAGTACTGGGGTAGTGTTCCAACTATAACACTGACCATTAGCCCTGCCCTGAGTACTGAGGTAGTGTTCCAACTATAACACTGATCATTAGCCCTGCCCTGAGTACTGGGGTAGTGTTCCAACTATAACACTGACCATTAGCCCTGCCCTGAGTACTGGGGTAGTGTTCCAACTATAACACTGATCATTAGTCCACCCTGCCCCCCATACCATGCAGCCAAATGACCCCCGACTCCAGCAGTGACCCTTGGCCTCTAACCTCAAAAGCAAAGTTGAGCCAGAGCACCCTCTGTACTAGTTAGCATCATTATCATCAGTGTTGTGTTCGAGATCACCTGTAGCGAGCGATTCAAGACCAAGACCGGAGTGAGTCAGAGTCAAGACCGGAATGTGGAAGGGGGGGTGATACAGAGTCAAGACCGGGAGGGGGACAAGGGGTCCGAGACCAGAAAAATGTGAGTCCATTTCAAGACCATGATTGTAACTTTGCCAAATCACCACCATGAGAGATCAAAATGTCCAGTATATCTGTGTTAATATTTCAGAATCTTTACACATTCAAAATAGTGAACAAATGCATGCTGAGGTAAAATAGAGCCACTCTACACACTATTACTAACCCAAACACAGTGAGGATCAATGGGCCTTTGACACAATCAGAAAAGGGCTAAGGATTTATAAAATACTGATTATAATATCCTAATAATGATTATTATTATTTTCAATGACGTTCTGATTTAATTTTTTTCTCAACCATCTTACACACAATACCCTGTAATGAGAAAGTGAAAGCATGTTTTTACAATTTTTCCAAATGTATTGAAAATGAAATACAGAAATCTCATTTACATAAGCATTCACAGCCCTAAGTCAATACTTTGTAGATGCATCTATTGCTGTGAGTCTTTCTGGGTAATTTTCTAAGAGCTTTCTACACCCGAATTGTGCAACATTTGCCATTATTCTTTAAAAATATTCTTCAAATCGCTGCCAAATTGGTTGTTGATCATTGCTATACAAACATTTCAGGTCTTGCCATACATTTCAAGCCAATTTAACTCAAAACTAACTCAGCCACTCAGGAACATTCACTGATCTCTTGGTAAGCTACTCCAGTGTAGATTTAGCCTTGCGTTTCAGGTTATTGTCCTGCTGAAAGGTGAATTCATCTCCCAGTGTCTAGTGGAAAGCAGACAACCAGGTTTCCTCTAGGATTTTGCCAGTGCTTAGCTCCATTCGGTTTCTTTTTTTATCCTGAAAAACTCACCAGTCCTTAAAGATTACAAGCATACTCATAACATGAAGCAGCCACCACTATAGAATGGCGCCAGAGGAGATAGCTGCCGTTTTACAGGCTCCTAACCAATTGTGCTATTTTGTGTTTTTTCTCATTGTTGAACTTATTTTGTACATGTGGAAAAGAGCTTCTGGATATCAGAACAGCGATTACTGACCTCGAACTGGACAAAGATTTGATTATGCTTGACATTATGGAGAGTTGTACTCAGTGATGTGGTGGATTTTCCCCAAAGATAACACTTTGTATTCAGGACAAATTTGAATTTCTTTGCCACATTTCTGTCGAATTACTTAGGTGCCTTGTTGCAAACAGGATGCATGTTTTGGAATATTTTCATTCTGTACAGGCTTCCTTCTTTTCACTCTGTCATTTAAGTTGGTATTGTGGAGTAACTACAATGTTGTTGATCCATCCTCAGTTCTCATATCACAACCATTAAACTGTAACGTTTTAACTTCTTGGTGAATGGGGGGCAGTATTGAGTAGCTTGGATGAATAAGGTGCCCAGAGTAAACTGCCTGCTACTCTGTCCCAGATGCTAATATATGCATATTATTAGTAGTATTGGATAGAATACACTGACGTTTCTAAAACTGTTTGAATGGTGTCTGTGAGTATAACAGAACTCGTATGGAAGGCAAAAACCTGAGAAAAAACCCAACCAGGAAGTGGGAAATCTGAGGCTTGTAGTTTAACTCAGCCCCTACTGAAGATACAGTGGGATATTGGTTATCTTGCACTTCCTAAGGCTTCCACTAGATGTCAACAGTCTTTAGAATGTTGTTTCAGGCTTCTACTGTGAAGGGGGGCTGAATGAGAGGGGAATGAGTCAGAGGTCTGGCAGAGTGCCACGGGCTCGTGACGCGCAGTCATGAGAGTTAGCTCGCGTTCCATTGCTTTTCTACAGACAAAGTAATTCTCCGGTTGGAATATTATTGAAGATTTATGTTAAAAACATCCTAAAGATGGATTATATACATTGTTTGACATGTTTCTACGGACTGTAACGGAACCTTTTGACATTGTCTGCTCCTAGTGAACGCACTTCGTGACTTTGGATTTGTTTACAAAACACGCTAACAAAAGTAGCTATTTGGTCATAAATGGACATTATCGGACAAATCAAACATTTATTGTGGAACTTGGATTCCTGGGAGTGCATTCTGATGAAGATCAAAAGGTAAGTGAATATTTAATGCTATTTCTGACTAATGTTGACTACACAAGATGGCGGATATTTGGGCCGAGTATGGCTCCGAGCGCCATACTCAGATTATTGCATGGTGTGCTTTTTCCATAAAGTTTTTTTGAAATCTGACACAGCGGTTGCATGAAGGAGAAGTTTATCTAAAGTTCCATGTATAATAGTTGTATTTTTTATCATTGTTTATTATGAGTATTTCTGTGAATTGATGTGGCTCTCTGCAAAATCACTGCATGTTTTGGAACTACTGAACATAACACGCCAATGTAAAATGAGATTTTTGGAAATAAATATGCACTTTATCGAACAAAACATGTTGTGTAACATGAAGTCCTATGAGTGTCATCTGATGAAGATCATCAAAGGTTAGTGATTAATTGTATCTATATTTCTGCTTTTTGTGACTCCACTCTTTGGCTGGAAAAATGGCTGTGTTTTTCTGTGACTTGGTGGTGACCTAACAATCGTTTGTGGAGCTTTCGCTGTAAAGCCTTTTTGAAATCAGACACTGTGGCTGGATTAACGAGAATTTTAATTTTAAAATTGTGTAAAATACTTGTATGCTTGAGGAATTTTAATTATGAGATTTTTGTTGTTTTGAATTTGGCGCCCTGCACTTTCACTGGCTGTTGGCGGGGTGGGACACTACCGTCCCTGACTATCCCAGAGAGGTTAAAGTCACCATTGAAATACCGGAGTAGTTTCGTTCCTCTCCGGCAACTGAGTTAGAAAGGACGCCTGTATCTTTGTAGTAACTGGGTGTATTGATACACCATCTAAAGTGTAATTAATAACTTCACCATGTTCAAAGGGATATTCAATGTCAGCTCTTTTTTTTCTCCCCATCTACCAATCGGTGCTTTGCGAGGCATTGGAAAACCTCCCTGGTCTTTGTTGTTGAATCTGTGTTTGAAATTCCATGCTCGACGGAGGTACCTTACAATTATCTGTATGTGCTGGGTACAGAGATGAGGTAGTCATTAAAATATGTTAAATATTATTGCACACAATGAGTGTGGTTGGTTTTCAACTGACTTGCAACTTATTATGGGACTTGTAAAGCAAATATTTACTCCTGAACTTATTTAGGCTTGACATAAAGGGGGTTGAATACTATTTGACAAGACATTTCAGCTTTTCATAAATTTGTATACATTTCTAAAAACATAATTCCACTTTGACATTATGGGGTATTGGGGGTATGGTGTGTAGGCCAGTGACAACAAAAAAAATCTCAATTGAATCCATTTTAAATTCAGGCTGTAACACAAAATGTGGAAAAAGTGTAGGGGTGTGAATACTTTCTGAAGGCACTGTATGTGGGTGGCGCAATTGTCCCAGCGTCGTCCGGGGGGGGCTTTACAAGTTGGTCGTCATTGTAAATAAGAATTGGTTTTCAACTGATTTGCCAAGTTAAATAAAGGTTCAATAAAATAAATGCATTTAAAGTGGAAAAAACTGCATTTTAGTAACATAAAATATTATTAAATCGGTTCATATACACCCGCAGGAAGAATGACACTTCAAACATTTTCTGACAAGTGACCCCTTAATGATTATTTTCATAGATTCTTAGTATACGTAATTCCAAAATATTCTAAGGCATTTGTGAAATTTTAATAGCAATATAGAGGGAAAGCGGCCGTTGCGTATGGACAATTAATAGAAAATTACGGAAATAAAACATCTGTCGAGTCCAGGACCAGAGTCTACACAGACCGGTGCTCTATAGCCAATCAGAGATAGTCGGCCTTCATACAAACAAGCCATTTGCCACACAGGCCTGCCATCATTCACTTTGAACTGGTCTGTGTGTTTACAGGCAGTTGGTTCTGCCATCACTTTGAACTGGTCTGTGTGTTTACAGGCAGTTGGTTCTGCCATCATTCACTTTGAACTGGTCTGTGTGTTTACAGGCAGTTGGTTCTGCCATCATTCACTTTGAACTGGACTGTGTGTTTACAGGCAGTTGGTTCTGCCATCATTCACTTTGAACTGGTCTGTGTGTTTACAGGCAGTTGCAACAGCGCAACTTAAGATCATTAGAACGCATTCGCCAAAAGCCACAAAATACACCTGAATGGATTTCTGAAAATATATAAACACCAAGGGAGTCTCTTACATTTGGGAACTTTACAGTCCTATTGATCAAACAACCATGAAAAGGTAGGTTCTCTCTCCCTCAGTTATACACAACAAGAGCAACAACTCCCGAGTGG
This sequence comes from Oncorhynchus mykiss, assembly GCF_013265735.2. Classification (NCBI taxonomy): domain Eukaryota; kingdom Metazoa; phylum Chordata; class Actinopteri; order Salmoniformes; family Salmonidae; genus Oncorhynchus; species Oncorhynchus mykiss. Next base: position 59,894,432 of record NC_048587.1, read on the forward strand.
CGCAGTGGTCTAAAGCACTACATCTCAGTGCTAGAGGCGTCACTACAGACCCTGGTTTGATTCCAGGCTGTATCACAACCGGCCGTGATTGGGAGTCCCATAGGGCGGTGCACAATTGGCCCAGCGTCATCCGGGTTAGGGTTTGGCCGGGGTAGGCCTTTATTGTAAATAATTTGTTCTTAACCGACTTACCTAGTTAAATAAAGGTTACATTTAAGAAAATCTCAAATGCTAGCCAGAGCAAGATGAGCTAAAAATCTAACGAAGGAACATTAGATGAACTCTCAAACTTTTTCAGCTACTTGGCCGTCAAAATTGCATTGATAAACAATGGGGAATTGTAGCCTTCTTGTCCTTCTGCAGCTTGCCTGCCAATGCATGCTTGTTCCAACCAAGCACCCAAGCTAACTGGCTAAAGTTTGCTAGCTTGCTACTTCCAGACAAATGAGAGAACACCTCACTGCCAATTTTACTCGCCCTAGCAGAGCTGGTTAGTAGAGTGAATTTATAAGGCAAGAGATATGCTAGCTAGATAAAAGTTGCTCTTGCTAGCTAACCAAATTACACCTGCATCTCTAGCTGTGTATATTCACTGAAAAACAATGAGGGGGAAAAAGTAAGTTCCCCACCCACTCCTCCAATGTCATGACATCCTCCTAGTAGCTAGCTAGCTAACGTTAGGCTCCGTCTTTTCAGGTTGCTACGTAAATAGATACGCTAGCCTATAAGCCACGTTATGACTGACTTGTGATCATTGCCCTTCCTAGTTTGATTGTATTGACATTCCCAGCCTTAGTTACATTAGTCCGTTTTTGTCCAGAACATTGAGTCATTGAAACTGAAACAGTGCATCCCGAATGGAGGCAGCAAACAATGTACCAGGCCAGCTGTGATTTACAACCTGATACATTTATTGGTAGATACATAATATTGGTATCGGTGAATTATATTAATCATGCATTGAACTGCATCCATCTATTCTACCAACAATGCCTTCGTGTACATCATGTAACGCAGAGTCAAATATAACCTATTTTAAAGTTGGTTTTGTAGCATAAACTGGGAATTTGATATTTTTGACTGATATGATGATTGCAGATATGAAACCTACAGCCAAAGTAGTTAAATGCTATCAGTTGCACTTTTAACTTTAGTTCACTGGTTACTTTGTGTGCTAAACATGAAATATGTTTTGCAATGGGAAGTAGTTGTAAATTTCGATTGGGAAATGCTTAATGGTTGTGTTTTTGTATTGTTATGGTTGAGACCTACTGACTCATTATGTCTGAGTTTAAGGACTACTTATCCTTTAACATCATGCTGTGTGTGACTGCTGTCTTTCCATCGTCCCTATGCAGTGGTGCTGGAGAAGTGGGTATACTTTAATTTGGCCAAAAGGTTCTCAAATGGCCCGTCCAGCGAAGGAAAGGCACCCTGTGTGAAAAATCATACGGTTTCCTATTTTTTTTCTTCTGAGTTCTCCTATACATTTTTCTGATTTCACAAAAAAAATGTGATGGTATAAGACCACAACAATGCTTAAACCACATCAATCTGATTGGGTGGGCCTGACAGGGCCTGGCTCCACAGTGGGTGGGCCTCAGTCCACCCATGTCTACGCCCCTAATGCAAACAGTGCATGATGACAATTGCGCATAACAAATAGCCTACTAACCAACACTTCAGACTAAACTTTTTCAATACCCGGTTTGCATACTAAACTTTTTCAATACCCGGTTTGCATACTAAACTTTTTCAATACCCGGTTTGCATACCCATTGGCTAACGATGCCAATATTCTGTGAGCTGCTCCATGCCAAAACCAGTGGACAGCTGCACACTCTTGCTGTCTGCAGATGATTTCCGCTGAAACTAGGCAGTGTGCATATTAATATATTTCACGTGCTTTGCAATTGTGTAGGCTACTTTGTGCATAATTTCTCTATTGTACTATATCATTAATAAGTCATACCTCCGCTACACTACTTTGATACACATCAGTAGGGATTAAGAAGTGGGTATAGGCAATGCCCATTGAAATAAGGTATATGGCTTATACCTGGCCTGCGTATACCCTCCACTACACCACTGGCCTGCATATACCCTCCACTACACCACTGGCCTGCGTATACCCTCCACTACACCACTGGCCTGCGTATACCCTCCACTACACCACTGGCCTGCGTATACCCTCCACTACACCACTGGCCTGCGTATACCCTCCACTACACCACTGGCCTGCGTATACCCTCCACTACACCACTGGCCTGCGTCTACCCTCCACTACACCACTGGCCTGCGTCTACCCTCCACTACACCACTGGCCTGCGTCTACCCTCCACTACACCACTGGCCTGCGTCTACCCTCCACTACACCACTGGCCTGCGTCTACCCTCCACTACACCACTGGCCTGCGTCTACCCTCCACTACACCACTGGCCTGCGTATACCCTCCACTACACCACTGGCCTGCGTATACCCTCCACTACACCACTGGCCTGCGTATACCCTCCACTACACCACTGGCCTGCGTATACCCTCCACTACACCACTGGCCTGCGTATACCCTCCACTACACCACTGGCCTGCGTATACCCTCCACTACACCACTGGCCTGCGTATACCCTCCACTACACCACTGGCCTGCGTATACCCTCCACTACACCACTGGCCTGCGTATACCCTCCACTACACCACTGGCCTGCGTATACCCTCCACTACACCACTGGCCTGCGTATACCCTCCACTACACCACTGGCCCTTTGTGTTTTACAAAAAGTGCACTAGTATTACTGTTGCTGTTCCTTTCAGAATCACCAACATGTTACACACTATAGGTTTGCCACTGCACAAACATGGTCTATAATGGCTTTAAAGGCTGTTAACATACTGTATTCATGTTTTAAGAATATGTGGCCTGGCGAAGCGGTTATGCGCTGACTGTATGGAAGCTGATAATTATGAGTTTTTTACTGCGCTGGTCTCCGGAAGAAATGATGAGTCCTCACTGTCCCGAGACAGAGTACAAATGTATCTGACACCGAGACAAGACCGAGACACTATGTGTCTGGAGACTGGACTGCTACAACACTACTTATCATAAACCCACCCTCATCAACACAACCGTTATAATATTCTGTATTATTATCTAACCTCGAAGGCAAAGTTGTATCCCTGTATCATGGCTTCTCTGTAGTACTGCTGTAGTGTGGCTGACTCCGACTCCTCCACCTCCACCTCAAACTCTGACGTGAACATGTACTCCACCCGGTCGATGGCTGTGTTGATCTTTATACACAGCTGTAAGGCTTCGTTCTGTGGGAGAAGAGAGAGAAAAGGGAGGGATGGAAAGAAAGAGAAATAATGAGTTGTAGAGGGAGTCAAAAACACTAACTAAAAGGAAAAATACATAACTTTATGAGGGCTGCTTCAACCAGACACACCACACAGGAAAAGTCTAATCGAGGAGAGAGAAAGCTAACAGATTTTGAAAACAATGTGATGTAGAATAAGACAACAGTTATGTGCATGACTGTTTTTCACAGCTCTCACTGCAGTATAAACATGACATTTGTGCAAAGTAATGTGTGAACTTACCCAATAGCATCTCAATAAACTTGGGCTTAATAGTGAATATTTATTTACAACAGGGAAATGAAAAGCAGTACATGATCAAGGTAAATAAATAGAGTGGATGGTACCTTGAGTTGCTCCAGGGAGCGGGCGATGAGGGGCTGGCTGGAAGTTTGTTCCCTGTGGAGGGTGAGCAGATCATCCATACTCTGCTGGAAGGCCTTACGCTGGGCCACCAGGTGGGCTGACTGCATCACTATCAGGAGCAGGTTCTCCACCTGATCAATATATTAAGAAAACAATCAATCCCTTTGGGCCACCAGGTGGGCTGACTGCATCACTATCAGGAGCAGGTTCTCCACCTGATCAATATATTAAGAAAACAATCAATCCCTTTGGGCCACCAGGTGGGCCGGCTGCATCACTTTAGGCAAGTCAGTGTCGATCTCAAGTCTTTGAGGATGAGTGTGTAGTCTCAAGTCTAACAGAGTCAAGTCTCAATTCCTTGAGGACGAGTCATAGAACAGCCAAGTCTAACAGCAGAGTTTGAGTCAAGTCATCAGTCTCTCTTCTCTCTTCTGTCAGTGCAAAGCAGCTACATATTATGTTATACATAGGTTCCCATTGCAATCAGGCTTAATAATCTACTTCAGAATGGGAGATGGGATCACACACACACCTTGTCATGGCACACTGCAAATTGGTTAATAAACCCTGTTCCCAGAATTCCCACCAACCGACCTTCATGGCCCGTAGCGTGTCCACAGTCTCCATCTGAGGCACCAGTTTGACCAGCTCCCCGTCCCACTGCCACTGTACCGCAGCCTGGCCTGCCTCGCCAGGCGAGTCCCCTGCTCCGTGCTTGCTCATCAGCAGGTAGGCCTCGTCCTCTGCCATCATCTCATCAGGCTCTTTACTGCAGTCCTTACCAGCTGCAGCGTTAAGAAGTTGCAGGATGAGGGCCCGCTGGTTCATCAGTGAACAGGGGACAAACACCTCCAGCTCCTCCAGCCCTGGGATCTGGACCTGCAGACAATCAGGCAGACAAGTTAGCATTTTCATCCTTCAGAAAGGGAAGGGACATTCAGGAAGTACATCGAAATGTCATTTTCATTGAAAAAGCAATGATGAATATTGGAATTTCAGTTTAGTTCTGGAATGGAAACTTCATGAAATGGATTGACCGGAATGGAAACTTCATGAAATGGATTGACCCAGGCCCGCTGTAGAACAGAGTGAATAGCACGGAGGGTGAAAAGGAACAAAAGGGGTCATTTGAGGCACCTTGACATAGTTTCTCTCCATGAGGGCCGCCAGGAGGCATGGTACCCCGCTGGTAATGCTGAAGTCTGCAGCAATCTCCAGGTCCTGTAGTGGAGAGAGGGAGTCAGAGCACTCAAAATACACAATTATTTTATGTTCATACTTCCTAGATTTAACCTGGGAAGTCACATTGAGATAGCTATCCTTTTCCCCCCTCTTTTTTACAAGTGAGCCATAACCAAATACACAGCATACATTTACTTACATACACAATACATCTGTGCATTTGCCAAGTAAAAATATGCAGAAAGAAAATGGGGGAAAACAAAAACTGCTGTCTCTCTCACCTTACGGAGCATTTTGGCAAAGCCCAGAGCTTTGGACGCCCTCTCTCTAGCCTCATGGAACAGTTCCTTGAGTGACCGGCTCGTCTCAATTACCGACCGCCTAGTAGGACAACAAACCAGCTCAACATTAGCCTCTTAGGATAATAAAGTGAACTTGACTTTCTAACAGTGAGGAATTCACTTGGTCATATCTAATAGTGACGGGGGGGGTAATCCATTGTTACATATAGCAATATTATAGCGATGCTTGGACTCCAAGTATCAATTTGTAAAAAATAAAAACAATATACAATATATTCACACATTCTTATTGGCTGGGCCTGGTTGCCAAGTGGGTGGGCCCACCAAGGCCCACCCATGGCTGCACCCCTACCCAGTCACGTGAAATCCATAGAGTAGGGCCTGATTCAATTGATTTAAACTGACTCATTTCCTCATATGAACTATAACCCAGTTAAATCTTTGAAATGGTTGCATTTATATTTTTGTTCAGTACATATTTAAGTGATAATGCCCGAGAAGCCGGTGTTTGAAGGATTTAATAGGTGATAGGCTCGAGACAAAGTTGAGGAAAACCGTGCCAATGTATCCTCCAAACACACTGGCTTCCAGGGCATTATCACTTTTATACAACGGGTTACCAACATATTTCAATAATGATTGACATATTTTCATTAAAAACTTTATTTTGCTGACTTTATTCATACTATTTCATCCTTCCACAAGATATAGCCCTGACACAAATCTAGGGTTGCTACCCAAGCCGGCTGGTCGTTTGTTCTATAGGTTCGGTTGAACGACAGTCGTTCAGACTTTTTGTTCTGTATCTATGGACGCAAGCGACCCAGTTGTTCATTATTCTAAATGTTCCATTGCCATACTGGCTGGCAATGTTCTTATCCTTTGCTTGCTAACTAGCCAACTATGGCTAACTCACGGTTAGGTCAAACAGTGCAGCCAGAATAACAAATGTAACTGCATTTGCATAAGCTGTTTTCTAGTGACATTTATTTGGATACATCCATAACAATGAGCTAATGATGCACGATTTCACCTGGCATAGAACATGTGCTCTCTCGTCAGGACACTGTAGTTCAGAGGAGCTAGCCAACAGCACAGCTAACACAATCACCTCAAACTGGAGCTGGACACTGTTGTTCAGAGGAACTAACCAACAACACAGCTAACACAATCACTTCAAACTGGAGCTGGACACTGTTGTTCAGAGGAACTAACCAACAACACAGCTAACACAATTACTTCAAACTGGAGCTGGACACTGTTGTTCAGAGGAACTAACCAACAACACAGCTAACACAATCACTTCAAACTGGAGCTGGACACTGTTGTTCAGAGGAGCTAACCAACAACACAGCTAACACAATCACTTCAAACTGGAGCTGGACACTGTTGTTCAGAGGAACTAACCAACAACACAGCTAACACAATCACTTCAAACTGGAGCTGGAAATATTGCAAACTTGCTGCACTTAGTTCCGTTTGATCTGCTTTCTATTGATAGTTCTTTGTATATATATCCATAAAAACTATCCTGATACGTGATTTTGACTGTCTGAGAAAAGCTGCCTGCCTGTCTGTAGAGAGCTAAGTTTATAGAAATCTCTGTTGTTGAAAACTAAATGTTAGTCTAAAAGAAATGTGAGATACTGTCTGGATGCTTTTTATTGTGGAGATCAAGTTCATAAATTGCCTGGCAGGGCTTATGAGAAAGTGGATTGTGCAGTCAGATGGAACAGAGTAAATAGGCATTTTAACATCATAGATTTAGCCAGTGGAATAAACACCGGCTGGACACCACGGGAATGCTGGCCCATATTGACCCCAATGCTTCCCACAGTTGTGTCAAGTTGGCTGAATTTCCTTTGGGTGGTGACCATTCTTAATGCGCACAGGAAAACTGTTGAGCGAGAAAAACCCAGCAGCGTTGCAGTTCAAACCGGTGCGCCTGGCACCTACAACCATACCCTGTTCAAAGGCACCTACTACCATACCCTGTTCAAAGGCACCTACTACCAGACCCTGTTCAAAGGCACCTACTACCATACCCTGTTCAAAGGCACCTACTACCAGACCCTGTTCAAAGGCACCTACTACCAGACCCTGTTCAAAGGCACCTACTACCATACCCTGTTCAAAGGCACCTACTACCATACCCTGTTCAAAGGCACCTACTACCATACCCTGTTCAAAGGCACCTACTACCATACCCTGTTCAAAGGCACCTACTACCAGACCCTGTTCAAAGGCACCTACTACCATACCCTGTTCAAAGGCACCTACTACCATACCCTGTTCAAAGGCACCTACAACCATACCCTGTTCAAAGGCACCTACTACCAGACCCTGTTCAAAGGCACCTACTACCATACCCTGTTCAAAGGCACCTACTACCATACCCTGTTCAAAGGCACCTACTACCATACCCTGTTCAAAGGCACCTACTACCATACCCTGTTCAAAGGAACCTACTACCATACCCTGTTCAAAGGCACCTACTACCATACCCTGTTCAAAGGCACCTACTACCATACCCTGTTCAAAGGCACCTACTACCAGACCCTGTTCAAAGGCACCTACTACCAGACCCTGTTCAAAGGCACCTACTACCATACCCTGTTCAAAGGCACCTACTACCATACCCTGTTCAAAGGCACCTACTACCATACCCTGTTCAAAGGAACCTACTACCATACCCTGTTCAAAGGCACCTACTACCATACCCTGTTCAAAGGCACCTACTACCAGACCCTGTTCAAAGGCACCTACTACCATACCCTGTTCAAAGGCACCTACTACCAGACCCACTAATATACCCACTACCACACCTACTACCAGACCCTGTTCAAAGGCACCTACTACCAGACCCTGTTCAAAGGCACCTACTACCAGACCCTGTTCAAAGGCACCTACTACCATACCCTGTTCAAAGGCACCTACTACCATACCCTGTTCAAAGGCACCTACTACCATACCCTGTTCAAAGGAACCTACTACCATACCCTGTTCAAAGGCACCTACTACCATACCCTGTTCAAAGGCACCTACTACCATACCCTGTTCAAAGGCACCTACTACCAGACCCTGTTCAAAGGCACCTACTACCAGACCCTGTTCAAAGGCACCTACTACCATACCCTGTTCAAAGGCACCTACTACCATACCCTGTTCAAAGGCACCTACTACCATACCCTGTTCAAAGGAACCTACTACCATACCCTGTTCAAAGGCACCTACTACCATACCCTGTTCAAAGGCACCTACTACCAGACCCTGTTCAAAGGCACCTACTACCATACCCTGTTCAAAGGCACCTACTACCAGACCCTGTTCAAAGGCACCTACTACCATACCCTGTTCAAAGGCACCTACTACCATACCCTGTTCAAAGGCACCTACTACCATACCCTGTTCAAAGGCACCTACTACCATACCCTGTTCAAAGGAACCTACTACCATACCCTGTTCAAAGGCACCTACTACCATACCCTGTTCAAAGGCACCTACTACCAGACCCTGTTCAAAGGCACCTACTACCATACCCTGTTCAAAGGCACCTACTACCAGACCCTGTTCAAAGGCACCTACTACCATACCCTGTTCAAAGGCACCTACTACCATACCCTGTTCAAAGGCACCTACTACCATACCCTGTTCAAAGGAACCTACTACCAGACCCTGTTCAAAGGCACCTACTACCAGACCCACTAATATACCCACTACCACACCTACTACCAGACCCACTAATATACCCACTACCACACCTACTACCAGACCCTGTTCAAAGGCACCTACTACCAGACCCTGTTCAAAGGCACCTACTACCATACCCTGTTCAAAGGCACCTACTACCAGACCCTGTTCAAAGGCACCTACTACCAGACCCACTAATATACCCACTACCACACCTACTACCAGACCCACTAATATACCCACTACCACACCTACTACCAGACCCTGTTCAAAGGCACCTACTACCAGACCCTGTTCAAAGGCACCTACTACCAGACCCTGTTCAAAGGCACCTACTACCAGACCCTGTTCAAAGGCACCTACTACCAGACCCTGTTCAAAGGCACCTACTACCAGACCCACTAATATACCCACTACCACACCTACTACCAGACCCTGTTCAAAGGCACCTACTACCAGACCCTGTTCAAAGGCACCTACTACCAGACCCTGTTCAAAGGCACCTACTACCAGACCCTGTTCAAAGGCACCTACTACCAGACCCTGTTCAAAGGCACTTCAATCTTTTGTCTTTCCCATTCACCCTCTGAATGGCACACATACACAATCCATGTCTCAGTTGTCTCAAGACTTAAAAATCCTTCTTTAACCTGTTTCTACCCTTCATCTACACTGATTGAAGTGGATTTAACAAGAGACATCAATAAGGGATCATAGCTTTCACCTGGATTCACCTGGTCATGGAAAGGGCAGATGTTAACGTTCTGTATACTCTGTGTATATACTTTTTGCAAAGTTGCGTTAGTCGGCTGTACCACAAATGCAGGTATTTTTCATCATATAGCTTGTTCTTCATCTTCTTTTGAAATAGTGAGCCAACAAGGTTTTTCAGCACTTTTTTTCCATGACTGATCAAAATCAATTTTCTCATGCACTCATCTCTCTGCAGCAGACCTATACAATGAGCAATACGTTTGGAACATAAAATGTAATTATTGCAATACATACCGTTTTGGCACCTAAGTATGGTGATAATATCATGTCATGAGGTCCCTGGCAGTTCCTACCATCTAAAACAAGACATACCTGATCTCGTCTGAGACTGTACTGTCATCGGCACTTTCCCAGAATTCATCACCACTCCTCTGCAGGCCCGCATCCAGGAAGTCCCCAGTGGACTTGAGCAGCATCCCAGCAATATCACTGCGAGCGAGAAGAGACAGGGGATCTTTGCCAAGCGGAGCTAACTAAACACAATGTTAAAGAGGGAGCAAGTTGGATGCTTCCAAGGAGTATAGACACTCAACATGAGATACAATTGAACAAAGAAACAAAATCAGTCAAACACTAACCAGAAGAGTTTCCCAGACTGAGCCTCCCCTCCTCTGATGTAAGGGGTGATGACCTTGGTAAAGTCCCACTCCTCCTCTAGAAGGTTCTTCAGGCTGTGGGAGGCCTGGGGAAGCTGCTGCAGCATCTGGATCCAGCTGTGCATGTAGTCAAAGTACACCTGCAGACAGAGGGATGAATGTGTGGTGATTATCAGGTAGTGGATATTTTTGCCTACCTGCAGGAAGGTGTATTTCCAATGTTATTCATTTAAATAAAAGATGCATGCATCAGTTAGTTTCATCTCAAGTTTGAGATTGTTTGATAATCAAACCTAGTTCCTAAATGTATGTTTTAACAACATGGTTTCTCCGTGTATGATTGTTCACTGTTTATGCCAGTCAAGTCATGCTGTATAAAAAAAAGAATCACGACAGCTCTGATGGAAAGAGGAATTATCGTTACAATTTAATACATTTCGACAGACAATTTCTTCGTTTGACATGGTGGGATCTTTTTGTGTTGGTAAAATTGTATTATGCAACAAATTGCAGTGGAAACTATTTATTGTTGATAGAATAACCATGTGGAGGTAAATTTGTAGTCCCGCGATGCTATGTTGTGTGGTCCTCCCATTGCTACTTGGAAAAGCATGCCGTTTAGGCTACAGGATGGTGAAAGTGCACAGTGATGAGACTGATGCTCCTTTCCAATAAAATTAAGGGTCTTCATTTGTATGCTAGTGACATGAAGATCGATGCTTAGCTGCCAAGTAACAACTATTTTGTTTTTATCAATCTCATCATATACCCTAATCTGTCCAGTGTCCACTTTATCAGCCAACTGCCTAGAGAACACGCATGTGAGAAAACCAGAATGGGCAAGTTTGCCATCTATCGCAACAGTTTGTAACAAAACTAAAATTGCTAGAGTGGGCCTCCCGGGTGGCGCAGTGGTCTCTGTGCCACCAGAGACTCTGGGTTCGAGCCCAGGCTCTGTCGCAGCCGGCAGCGACTGGGAGGTCCATGGGGCTATGCACAATTGGCCTAGCGTCGTCCGGGTTAGGGAGAGTTTGACCGGTAGGGATATCCTTGTCTCATCGCGCACTAGCGACTCCTGTGGCGGGCCGGGCGCAGTGCACGCTGATCAGGTCGCTAGGTGTATTGTTTTCTCCCACAAATTGGGACATAAACTTAGCTTGTGATATCGCCACCATTATCCTAACACAAATTCCCCCTATAACCATCCTCCCTCAGGCATCTGGTGGTGTTGCTCTGTATTCGTCAGCAGATGGCAGAGATACATTCATTCTTATTGTATTGGCCCCACTCCATGCTCTGCAGGCCCCAACTCCATGCTCTGCAGGCCCCACTCCATGCTCTGCAGGCCCCACTCCATGCTCTGCAGGCCCCACTCCATGCTCTGCAGGCCCCACTCCATGCTCTGCAGGCCCCACTCCATGCTCTGCAGGCCCCAGTCCATGCTCTGCAGGCCCCACTCCATGCTCTGCAGGCCCCACTCCATGCTCTGCAGGCCCCACTCCATGCTCTGCAGGCCCCACTCCATGCTCTGCTCTTCAGGGCAGGGTTGTGATATTCCTAAAGAAAATCGTTGAGTGCTGGCAGCAAGCAGTAGACTAGACTCAACTTTTTCCCTAAGAGTTCTGTTGTTCTGAGCCTTCTTGGAATTCAGGAACATAGTGTTTTATCAGGCTTTTATCAGACTACCGGCCGGCCGTCTGTTCAGAGAAAAAGACCGACAGCGAGGAAAGAAAACTGCCGCCTAAATTCCTGAGAAGTAATCAGTGATTGACTAAAACCAATTCCTGCCACACCCTACCTACCATGTGCTGTTTCAGCTTTGCAGTGGTTGGTTAAAACACACTCACACCAGAAATCAGCACACAGTGTTCTCAAGCAGATTTACCAGGAGCTGTACCTTTGAGCCTCAGTCCTGGGTACTGGCCAGCTATCCAGAGGCAGCCTCTCATACAGTACACCTCTAATCTGAATGAGTCCCAAACGGCACTCTATTCCCTAGGGGCGATAAAGTCCTAGACCACTGTTATTCTACCAACAAGCAAGCATGTAAGGCCCTCCCTCATCCGCCAAATCAGATCATGTACTCCTACTTTCTGTTTACAACCAGAAACTCAAAAACAGGAAGTACCTGTGACTCGCTCCGTTGAAAAATGGTCACCAGAATCAGAGATTATGCTACCGGTCTGCCTTGCTAGCGCTGATTGGAATATGTTTTGAGACTCCGCCGACTCCACCGGAGTCACCGGTTGAATTAGAAAATGCATCGGCAACATTGTCCCCCAATCAAAAGCCCAAGATTAACACAGGTTGGCGCTAAACTAAAGAGCAGGGCTACCGCGCACAGAGCTATCGTAGACAACCCTGATGCTACGGCTGAGGACAGGAACAAGTACAAGAAGTCCCACTATGACCTCCGTAGCGTCATCAAAATAGCAAAATGACAATATAGGAGTAAAGTGGAATCATACCACACAGGCTCCGACGACCACCGCATGTGGAGGGGCTACAGTCCATTACGCATGACAAAGGAAGACCCAACCGTGATCTGCCCAATGATGTCGCTCTACCAGACCTGGGACAACCTCTCCTTGTCACAGGCTGCTGTCCACACATTTTAAGACGACCATCATTCCTGTCCTCAAGAACTCTTAAGGCTTCATGCCACAATGACTACCACCCCATAGAGCTCACTCCTGTAATCAGGAAGCGCTTTGAAAGGCTGGTTATAGCACAGATTAACTCCACCATCCCAGACACACTCAATTTGCATACCGCCCCAACAGATCACGCAATCTCAACTGCCCTCCACACTGCCCTCACCCACCTAGATAAGAGGAGTACCTATGTGAGAACGCTGTTAATTGACTACAGCTCAATACTACTGCCCCCTCCAAGCTCTACACCAAGATTAAGACTCTGGGTCTGAAAACCTCCTTTGAACTTCCTGACAGGCCGACCCAAGGTATTGAGGGTAGGCAACGTCACCTCCACTACGCCGAATCCTCAAAACGTTCTACAGCTGTACCATTGAGAGCAACACACACACGTTAGTGGTTTAGGGCCCTAATTTCCCAGACGCAGATGTAACTTAATCCAGGACTAAAAAGCACTTTCAGTGGAGATGCATCTTCTACAGTTTAGTACTCAGTAAGACACCTGCGTTATCACCACCATCTTGTGGAGGTCGTTCTTGATCTTGTCGATGTTATGGTGCAGTTATAATGCATTATAAAACTTGACATAAGCATGCATGACCACCTTATTATAATTTCATTATAATTTCATGACGATCCTAACTAGGTTGCAAAAAATCTACAATTCTCTGCATTCCCAGAAATCCTGGTTGGAGGATTCCCGGATATACTGCTTATTCCCTCAGAACTCTTCCATCGATGATTTCTGGAAACCCTAATCCTGACTCAGTAGGTCTGTTTTACCACTAGCATCTTGTGGAGGTCGTCCTCAAACTCATCTATGTTGGCGTTGGTCTGGAGTCCCTGGGGGTCTGTGACCACCCGCCTCAGCATGTACTGGTAATACTGCTTCATCAGGAGACCACCTTTCAACACCTCCTTACATTCACGCACCAACTACAGGACAGATGGAGACACCGGTTAGCATGGGCATCAACATATAGCCTAACCATTTCATCTTACTGAGCCAAACAGAGCAGGCCAAGCTGTACTAGACTGGCCCGGTTACACATCCACCATAGATAATAGAACTGTGCTTTAAAAAGGACAACATCTGAGGTTCTGGTCAGCCCAATAGCATTAATCAGTCAATAAAGAAAACAGTGTGCCTGCTGACCTGTTTGATGCTGAGCAGTGAAGGCTCCCCTGCAGGTCTCTGTTCCAGTCTCAGTTTAAGGCACTCATGTATCACGTTCAGCAGGACCCGGCACAGGACCAAGAAGGCAGGTCGGAACGAGGGGAGGTCCATGTCCAACAGCTCCTCCCAAGAGACCTGGTCTGCCCCCAGCTCCGGGCCACAGGGGGCGCTACAGGAGGACAGGTGGCGGGACAGTTCTGGTAGGTAGTCACTGTACAGCATGGGGTCTGGGAAGTCTGTGAACTAGGGGTAGACACACATACAAAAACGCACAATACAGACATGTTAGCATGTTGACAAACTACAGAGAAGGGGAGGTGGTGGTAAGGACAGTGGAATGCAGTTTCCAAACCTCTTAAGTATTCAACTTGTCAACTCAACTGGACAACTGAGAATTATTTATGTATTTTTTTTATTTTAAATAGCCCTAACAAGAGAAGTGTACATTCCTATAGCTAAATAGGAATGAGTATGTGGGGAACGTTTTTTTTTTTCAACCAGCACACTGTTGTTGCTTTCACAGATAATTTACCACCTCGTAGAGAGAAGAAGAGGAGACCAAGCCTTCCCTCCTAGGGCCCCAGGGAAGGTGACTTAGTCATCCTGAATAGAGGTCGACCGATTATGATTTTTCAACACCGATACCGATTATTGGAAGACCAAAAAAGCCGATACCGATTAAATCGGACAATTAATTTTTTATTTGTAATAATGACAATTACAACACTACTGAATTAACACTTATTTTAACTTAATATAAAACATAAATAAAATCAATTTAGCATCAAATAAATAATGAAATGTTTAAATAATGCAAAAACAAAGTGTTGGAGAAGAAAGTAATATGTGCCATGTAAGACAGCTAACGTTTAAGTTCCTTGCTCAGAACATATGAAAGTTGGTGGTTCCTTTTAACATGAGACTTCAATATTCCAAGGTAAGAGGTTTTAGGTTGTAGTTAATATAGTATTTATAGAACTATTTCTCTCTATACCATTTGTATTTAATATACCTTTGACTATTGGATGTTCTTATAGGCACTATAGTATTGCCAGTGTAACAGTATAGCTTCCGTCCCCCTCCTCGCCCCTACCTGGGCTCGAACCAGGAACACATAGATATCAGCCACACTCGAAGCATCGTTACCCATCGCTCCACAAAAGCCGCGGCCCTTGCAGCGCAAGGGGAATACCTACTCCAAATCTAAAAGCGAGTGACGTTTGAAACAGTATTAGCAGACACCCAGCTAACTAGCTAGCCATTTCACATTGGTTACACCAGCCATTAGGCTGATAGGCTTGAAGTCATAAACAGTGATGTGCTTGCGAAGAGCTGCTGGCAAAACGCACGAAAGTGCTGTTTGAATGAATGATTACGGGCCTGCTGCTGCTCAGTCAGACTGCTCTATCAAATCAGACTTAATTATAACATAATAACACACAGAAATACGAGCCTTTGGTCATTAATATGGTCGAATCCGGAAACTATAATTTCAAAAACAAAACGTTTATTATTTCAGTGAAATACGGAACCGTTCTGTATTTTATCTAACGGGTGGCATCCCTAAGTCTAAATATTCTTGATACATTGCACAACCTTCAATATATGTCATAATTACGTAAAATTGTGGCAAGTTAGTTCGCAATGAGCCAGGCAGCCCAAACTGTTGCATATACCCTGACTCTGCGTGCAATGAACGCAAGAGAAATGACACAATTTCACCTGGTTATTATTGCCTGCTAAACTGGATTAGTAGTTATAACTAGTGATTATGATTGATTGTTTTTTAGAAGATAAGTTTAATGCTAGCTAGCAATTTACCTTGGCTTCTACTGCATTCGTGTAACAGGCAGGCTACTCGTGGAGTGCAATGGTTAGAGCGTTGGACTAGTTAACTGTGTGGTTGCAAGATTGAAACCCCTGAGCTGACAAGGTGAAAATCTGTCGTTCTGCCCCTGAACAAGGCAGTTAACCCACAGTTCCTAGGCAGTCATTGAAAATAAGAATGTGTTCTTAACTGACTTGCCTAGTTAAATAAAGGTATTAAAAAAAAAAATGTAATTTTTTAAAAATTATTATTATTTGTATTTTTTTTTGTATTTTTTATTTTTATTTTTATTTATTTTTTTTATTTTTTAAATCGGGGCCAAAAAATACAGATTTCCGATTGTTATGAAAACTATCGGTCGACCTCTAATCCTGAATGTTTATGGATAGCTTTTTGTGCACTGTTTCTGCACATGGACCAGTCACAGCTGAGAAAGCACTTAGCTAGGATAACACATGGACCAGTCACAGCTGAGAGAGCACTTAGCTAGGATAACACATGGACCAGTCACAGCTGAGAGAGCACTTAGCTAGGATAACACATGGACCAGTCACAGCTGAGAGAGCACTTAGCTAGGATAACACATGGACCAGTCACAGCTGAGAAAGCACTTAGCTAGGATAACACATGGACCAGTCACAGCTGAGAGAGCACTTAGCTAGGATAACACATGGACCAGTCACAGCTGAGAGAGCACTTAGCTAGGATAACACATGGACCAGTCACAGCTGAGAGAGCACTTAGCTAGGATAACACATGGACCAGTCACAGCTGAGAGAGCACTTAGCTAGGATAACACATGGACCAGTCACAGCTGAGAGAGCACTTAGCTAGGATAACACATGGACCAGTCACAGCTGAGAAAGCACTTAGCTAGGATAACACATGGACCAGTCACAGCTGAGAGAGCACTTAGCTAGGATAACACATGGACCAGTCACAGCTGAGAGAGCACTTAGCTAGGATAACACATGGACCAGTCACAGCTGAGAGAGCACTTAGCTAGGATAACACATGGACCAGTCACAGCTGAGAGAGCACTTAGCTAGGATAACACATGGACCAGTCACAGCTGAGAGAGCACTTAGCTAGGATAACACATGGACCAGTCACAGCTGAGAGAGCACTTAGCTAGGATAACACATGGACCAGTCACAGCTGAGAGAGCACTTAGCTAGGATAACACATGGACCAGTCACAGCTGAGAGAGCACTTAGCTAGGATAACACATGGACCAGTCACAGCTGAGAGAGCACTTAGCTAGGATAACACATGGACCAGTCACAGCTGAGAGAGCACTTAGCTAGGATAACACATGGACCAGTCACAGCTGAGAGAGCACTTAGCTAGGATAACACATGGACCAGTCACAGCTGAGAGAGCACTTAGCTAGGATAACACATGGACCAGTCACAGCTGAGAGAGCACTTAGCTAGGATAACACATGGACCAGTCACAGCTGAGAGAGCACTTAGCTAGGATAACACATGGACCAGTCACAGCTGAGAGAGCACTTAGCTAGGATAACACATGGACCAGTCACAGCTGAGAGAGCACTTAGCTAGGATAACACATGGACCAGTCACAGCTGAGAGAGCACTTAGCTAGGATAACACATGGACCAGTCACAGCTGAGAGAGCACTTAGCTAGGATAACACATGGACCAGTCACAGCTGAGAGCACTTAGCTAGGATAACATATGGACCAGTCACAGCTGAGAGAGCACTTAGCTAGGATAACATATGGACCAGTCACAGCTGAGAGAGCACTTAGCTAGGATAACACATGGACCAGTCACAGCTGAGAGCACTTAGCTAGGATAACACATGAACCAGTCACAGCTGAGAGAGCACTTAGCTAGGATAACACATGGACCAGTCACAGCTGAGAGAGCACTTAGCTAGGATAACACATGGACCAGTCACAGCTGAGAGCACTTAGCTAGCTAGGATAACATATGGACCAGTCACAGCTGAGAGAGCACTTAGCTAGGATAACACATGGACCAGTCACAGCTGAGAGAGCACTTAGCTAGGATAACACATGGACCAGTCACAGCTGAGAGCACTTAGCTAGCTAGGATAACATATGGACCAGTCACAGCTGAGAGAGCACTTAGCTAGGATAACACATGGACCAGTCACAGCTGAGAGAGCACTTAGCTAGGATAACACATGGACCAGTCACAGCTGAGAGAGCACTTAGCTAGGATAACACATGGACCAGTCACAGCTGAGAGAGCACTTAGCTAGGATAACATATGGACCAGTCACAGCTGAGAGAGCACTTAGCTAGGATAACATATGGACCAGTCACAGCTGAGAGAGCACTTAGCTAGGATAACACATGGACCAGTCATAGTTGAGAGAGTGCAGTGGCAGCTTTGTTGGAAATCAATTTAACTGTAAGTATGTATAAATGAGGGTCATTTGTGATTGTGCAAAAAAAATTAACATTCCATGATTGGCATTCATATTTGCTTTCCAAATTCTGACTAGCTTCAAGAGTTCCCTTCACTGGAACTAAGGGGCCTAATTCGAACCATGAAAAACAGCCCCAAAACATTATTTCTCAGTTGGCACCCTGCAGTCGTGCAGGATGCGTTTTCCTAGCATCCACCAAACCCAGATTTGTCCGTCGGACTGCCAGACAGTGCAGAGTGATTCATCACTCCAGAGAACGTGTTTCCACTGCTCCAGAGTCCAATGGCGGCGAGCTGCTTCCAGAGGCAGTTTGGAACTTCGTAGTGAGCATTGCAACCGAGGACAGACGATTTGTACGGCCTACCTATTTCAGCACTTGGCGGTCCCGTTCTGTGAGCTTGTGTAGCGATGTCCCCAGGATCCTTGGGACATCGCTACCCTAAACCCTAACGCCTTGATCACACCGACAGGATCATAGCACCAGAAGTACATTCATTTCCAAATGGAACACTGCATTTTTCTTGCAGCATTGCGCGTTGCAGAGGCAGTTGCAGTGCTTTCTGTGCAGTGCAAATGTTGGATTTATCGAATGTATGTGTCAAACTGTATGCGTAGACGGCTTGACAAATGGTAGCAGGAGGTGAATGTTGGACTTTAGTTGCACACATATCCAGATGATGCTGCGTACCATCTTGCTCAATGACGCTATCGGTGTGATCAAGGCGTAACCTAACCTTAACCATTTTAAATGTCAACTTCAAATGGGGGGGGGGGGGGGGGTCGTCCCAAGGTTCCCAGATAGCAAGGACCATCCACTATAGTTTTTTTTCAATACCGTCATAACGGTATTTAATACATTTCAATATGTCTATCTACTTTCTAATAAATACCTGAAGTCAACTTGTTCAACGTGTTAGGAGATAAGACACATTTCACCTGTCACAATGTTTAATTATGAAACTTCTGGGTAGTCCCCAGTCACGTGGTGTTTGTTTACAAGCACACAATGACAAGAGATGTTTAATTATGAAACTTCTGGGTAGTCCCCAGTCACGTGGTGTTTGTTTACAAGCACACAATGACAAGAGATGTTTAATTA
This sequence comes from Oncorhynchus mykiss, assembly GCF_013265735.2. Taxonomy (NCBI): domain Eukaryota; kingdom Metazoa; phylum Chordata; class Actinopteri; order Salmoniformes; family Salmonidae; genus Oncorhynchus; species Oncorhynchus mykiss. The sequence goes on from NC_048587.1 coordinate 59,913,879, forward strand.
TGAAACTTCTGGGTAGTCCCCAGTCACGTGGTGTTTGTTTACAAGCACACAATGACAAGAGATGTTTAATTATGAAACTTCTGGGTAGTCCACAGTCACGTGGTGTTTGTTTACAAGCACACAATGACAAGAGATGTTTAATTATGAAACTTCTGGGTAGTCCCCAGTCACGTGGTGTTTGTTTACAAGCACACAATGACAAGAGATGTTTAATTATGAAACTTCCGGGTAGTCCCCAGTCACGTGGTGTTTGTTTACAAGCACACAATGACAAGAGATGTTTAATTATGAAACTTCCGGGTAGTCCTCAGTCACGTGGTGTTTGTTTACAAGCACACAATGACAAGAGACCGGAGCCTTGTGAGTCACTCACTGTTGTTCAGCACGCATCAGGTGCTGTTAAAGTATGGAACTCACAACTATACTGAATAAAAATAAACGCAACATGTAAAGTATTGGTCCCACGTTTCATGAGCTGAAATTAAAGATCCTGGACATTTTCCATATGCACAAAAAGCTCATTTCTCAACTGATGTGCACAAATTTGTTTATATCCCTGTTGTTGAACATTCCTCCTAAACCAAGATATTCCATCCACCTCACAGGTGCGGCATATCAAGAAGCTTATTACGCAGGTGCACCTTGTGCTGGGGACAACAAAAGGCCACTCTAAAATGTGCAGTTTTGTCACACAACACAATGCCACAAATGTCTCAAGTTGAGGGAACGTGCAATTGCCATGTTGACTGCAAGAATGTCCACCAGAGCTGCTGCCAGAGAATTGAACGTTCACCCGGCCTCACAACCGCAAACCACATGTAAACACGCCAGCCCAGGACCTCCACATCCGGCTTCTTCACCTGTGGGATCGTCTGAGACCAGCCACCCGGACAGCTGATGAAACTGTGGAGTATCTGTCTGTAATGAAGCCCTTTTGTGGGGAAAAACTAATTCTGATTGGCTGGGCCTGGCTCCCCAGTGGGTGGGCCTGGCTCCCCACCCATGCCTGCACCCCTTCCCAGTCATATGAAATCCACAGATTATGGCCTAATGAATGTATTTCAATTGGCTGATTTCCTTATATGAACTGTAACTCAGTAAAATCTTTGAAATTGTTGCATGTTGCGTTTATATTTTTGTTCAGTATAAATGTTTGCCAGATACCTTAATTATTAAGTTAACTATCTGTCTAAAATGTACTGTGTGTAATATGTATATAGGTTCAGAACTTTTGTGAAATAGCACAGTTAAAAAATATATGGCAAACAGAAATCAAACTGGATTTATCAGAACATATATGGGAGAGGTGAAGGTTAGCGGAAGGCCAGGACCAACACCAAACAAGTGTGTATAAGCTGGAAGTAGAAGCCTAAGTGTTGTCCATTAGGTTTGCTAATTTAGTCGCTAGTAAGCTAAGTGGTCAGCTTCTTCCAAAATCAAGCTTTGCTTAGTAAGAGCATAGAATCCCCTCCCGAATCAAGAGCTTTGCTGTGTAATATTTGTTTTGTGTGCGCAGAAAACTGACTAGCATTTTTGAGTTACTTGTATGAGCTGAGATGTCTGTCCTGCAAATACTTTAGAAAATGTACGCAATGGGCTTGTTAGCATTCTCTATGTGATTTTACATGTACTTGTTAGCATTGCAAACCTTCGGATAACAGATCAGTTGGGTTTGAAAAAAGCGCCTCGTGTTCAGTGCCAGCCAGTATTACCAAATATCCCGGTTTGGCACAAGGTCAGTATGAAGGTATGACAATCTGGATCCCATCAAAGCCTACTCGTATGTAACCTTTTCTTGTATAAAACCACATTAAAACAATGTGGCAGCTCTCGCTCTCTTACCTCCTGTGCAGGCATGTGGCTGAGCAGGGCTGCCCGGGACCTCTGGAGGGAGGGGTCCATCAGCTTGTGTAGCCTCAGGATTAGTTTCCTCAGACCCATCTGTTTCAAGGCCTTATCTACAAAGGGTCTGTAGATGGCTGTGGGACAGTATATCCCCCCTGTCCCTGTTCCCCCTGATACCACCTCTATAGTCCCAGTCCCGGCCGCTGGGAGGAATTTGTCTTCGGATATTAAGTGGGGGAATTTAGTAGTCAAACAGGGGAAGAGCTCTCCCATCGTCTCGATCCCTTGAGGCTCGTCCGTTCCCCCATCCTCCACCACTAGGTCCCGGTCCTCTCCGTCGCTGTCGCCGGCGATGAAGGTTGCCGTGGAGTCGTTCTCCTCGTCTTCTTCATCCTCGTCTTCGTCGTCATTGCCGCGGGAACAGCGTGGCGAGGGGATCTCGAAGACAGGCCAGCCGATACGGGAGAGGTCCCGGAGGCCGAGGACGGTGGCCATGACACGCAGCTTCTGGTTGAGATCCTAATAGAATAACAAATATATGCCACTTACCAGACGCTTTTATACAAACATTTTTCACACCTATTGGTTACATTTTGAAGTAATGGTCAAACCCATGATCCTGGTGTTGCAAGCACTGAGCCACCTGGGACCACAGAAGAGAGAAAAAAGGGATGGCTTTGCCATTAAGAGGACAATCCCGTTCCCATTGCCCAGCTCTGGTATTACTTTGAATGTGCATACAGTAAAACCCTCCTCCATCCCCCACAATACCTGTGTGATGTTGAGCCAGAGACAGAGTGCCTGCACCCTGCCCTGGAAGTCCCTGGCCGCGTACTTCTCATAGTCCTTCTGGAGGGTCTGCAGGGACGGGTACAAAGCCTCTACCGACTCCAGCAGCTCCATCACCCGTTTGACCTGCTCGAAGGCCAGCCGCTGGCGCTGGAGGTGCTCCCTGTACCCCGCCCCGGAACCCAGGGGGGCCGCTGCATCTACCGCCGAGGAGGGGTTGGCGCTGAAGCCCCATGGGTCAACTGAAACAGCGTGGTTAGTCTCTGGAGCACCACCAGCAGCAGGCTGGTTAGAGTCCCTTTCCTCCCCAGAAACCGTCTCTGAGCCCTGGGTTGGAGACCTCTGCTTGGGCACCTGGCCTGGACCTCCACAGCCTGACTCTGTGAACACTAGGGTCCTCTGGGCCCCCTGGTCTGAAGATGCCCCTGGTACTCCCACTCCTACCCCCGTCCGCAGGCCAGGTTGCCCAAGGCCTACGGTGCTGGGGCTCAGGCTGTGGTAGTTAACCTTGAAGTGGAGGACCTCGTGGATGATGTCTGGGATGGCCTGACGAGCTGTGAACAGGAACAAGTCCTGGTCGTTGACGGAGCGTCCCGCGTGCCACGCCTGGAGCTCCAGCCACACCACCTGGGTGTTGGAGAGAGAGCAAGATAAAAACACACTAGTATGCATAAATAAGTGAATCAATAAATATGTAAATAAGTCAGTGAATAAATACGTCATTGTTTTGGGCCATGAAGGCGGTGTTCTCCAGGCCGCGCTGCTCCTTCTCCTTCTTCTTGGACGACATGGATGTCAGCTTCAATAACAACCTCAGCGTCTCAAAGAACTTGAGTCTATCAGCGGGGCAGTCTGTACGGGACGTCTGGCGGTGGGTGCGATGGGCCATGGGGTGGGGCATAGTGACCAGGAGCTTGCCGCTGCCACAGCCCAGTGACAGGTAGGGTTTCCTGGGGTCCATGTTGAGGGCTGAGCCTCCACCGAAGGGGCTAGAGGTCTTGGAGAGCGGGTCCAGCATGAAGGAACAGTGGAAGGTCTTCTTGTGGTCTCTCTCGCTGGAGCGCAGGGTGGCACGTTGTTTTTGACCCTGTTTGTAGCTGTGTTGTTGATCCTCACTTTGTTTCTTTTCTTGTTTGTTTATTTGGATCCCCTCAGAAGGGTCGGTCTGTTTCTTGCCCAACTTGTAGTTATGTTGCTCGGCCTCCGGGGGCTGGAGGTGGGGGTCTTTGTCTTGGTTTCGCTCGGCCCCTTCTCTTAGCCTGTTGGGGTTGGGCTGCCTCTCTCTCTGGGGCTGGGATGGGCTGGAGGGGGACGTCTGCTTGTCTGCTGAGATCCAGAGAGAGAGTGGAAAATCAATACTAATTATAGAACCTTTACCCGTCAAGAAAATCCATGTTATGGTTCCTTTACTCACTGCTACTGGCTCATTCCAAATGCGGGCCACTATGGTTTGTTGCAGTTACCCTAACAGGTAGAGTGGGTTTATCTAATGTTCATTTCTCTCTTACCCTTGTTATGAGAGCGTCCAGATGACTTGCCCTGGCTGTTCCTCTGGCGTTTGCCTGATGTGTTTACCACACTACTCCCCTGTTCTCTCTACGTCTGACTACATCTTACCCCCCTAACTTACCCTTGTTAGGAGAGCGTCTAGCCGACCTTCCCTGACCTTGGCGGTTCTTCTGGTGTTTCCCCGACATGCGTTTCATCTGCCGGGGGGTGCAAGGGGGAGACGTGCTGTGCAGAGCTTCCTCTTCCTTGCTGCGCTTGTCCCACAACTCTTCCACCTCGCAGTTCTGATGCACCAAACCATATTTTGAGGGATTGGCCTGCCTGCGGGACAAGAGTAGAGTTGTTTGGTAGGGATTCTATGGAAACAAATCTAGTGTCTTCAACAGAAAATGTCCTATGGAGGAGATGAGGGGTGTGGTCAGAGAGAAAAAAATCTGAAAGTTGATGATTTCCTATTTATCCAATCCAGGTGTAGGCCTATCCATGGCAGGCAGCCAGCCAATCTATTCTCATGTAGTGGGTTTGCTCGCCACTTAAAGGGATAGTGCGAAATTTTGGCAATTAGTAGCATGCTAGCTGCTCCCATAGACTTCCAGTAATTGTGCTAATGCTAGCTAGCAATGGCTCACGAAACTACCTTCAACCTGCACAAAGAGACACAAATGGTATCCATGAGATCATCTGACTCTGGGTAGTAGACAAATGGCTTAATTGACTGTCAAACTATGGCCACCCGGGTGGCGCAGTAGTCTAGGGCACTGCATCGCAGTGAGTTGTAGCGATGAGACAAGATAGTAACTACTAACAATTGGATACCACGAAATTGGGGAGAAAAGGGGTTTAAAAAAAAAAAAAAAAGTCTAACTATTAGTTGCAAATTGGGATGCAACTAATCATCCACATTAAGAGGGTCTCACCTTTCTGTAGGTATGTTTATTTCTTAACGATCATTACTGTGCTCAAAGCATACTTTTTTTACAGTCAAGATAGGCCTAATTCAAATTGGTGCTAATTCACCACCTGAGGAAGTGGAAACTCAAAACACATTAGCTAGATCGCTAACTCTAATTATAAACCAGGTGTTTCAAGCCCTGAATGCTGAAAGACGTGGTATATAAAGACAATATGAGTATGATGCAAAACTAAATTGTTTGTTGTTCTAATTACTTTGGTAACCTATTTATAATAGCAATAAGGCACCTCAGGGTTTATGGAATTATGGCCCAGGCCTTCCACATTTCACCTTAGAACAACTCTTAGCCATAGTATATTGGCCATATACCCCTCTGGGCCTTGATTAAATGTAATGTCCTAAAAAAAATGTTTTTTAATTATGTACAATGGAGACCAAGTACACTTGCAATGGCCGATGCTCAGTATTTAAAAGCCTTATTAGTGCACAAAGAAAAATGTATCTACATTGAACAGAAAAAGCCCTATTTTGACAGTAAAATAACAAAATGAAAAATGCTTATTTGTCCAAAATTCATGACAATCACTGGATTAGGATGCATATCAAAATAATTTGCATCATGCATTCCTGTTTGGACATGTTAGATGGTATTCAATAAATGTGTTACATCCTAGTAATCTATTACACCTTTTAATAAAGCATAGTGAATTACATTAGAAGATACCTAAAAATGTATTATAATTGTCTGACCCTGAGCAAATGTTAGTCTGGAACCCTGAGTAAGTTATGGGGATTCACATTCCACTACTAGGTAAACCTCATGCTGGTTCTCAGCCTGAAGAGAGCAAATAGTACCCCTCTGTAGGGTTGTCTCCCGACCCTTCTGCTTCCACACTTTCTTGAATGGATTTAACAATTGGGAAATATAACAATCATTGACAAAAATTAACTCCCTCCAGCCGATTCTTAGAATACTATGCTGTTAAATCCGTGAAGGAGAGTGAAGTGAACAAGTGCACATTTCAGAAAAAAGGACATAAACTTAGGCCTTTCACTAGTTACCACAGCCAAAAAGTAAAATTGAGCTATATCATAAAAATTCATGAAAACAAACATTTGCTTTTTGGTCTTATTTTATTTAAGATTTACAGTGCCTTGTGAAAGTACTCGGCCCCCTTGAACTTTGCGACCTTTTGCCACATTTCAGGCGTCAAACATAAAGATATAAAACTGTATTTTTTGTGAAGAATCAACAACAAGTGGGACACAATCATGAAGTGGAACGACATTTATTGGATATTTCAAACTTTTTTAACAAATCAAAAACTGAAAAATTGGGCGTGCAAAATTATTCAGCCCCCTTAAGTTAATACTTTGTATCGCCACCTTTTGCTGCGATTACAGCTGTAAGTCGCTTGGGGTATGTCTCTATCAGTTTTGCACATCGAGAGACGGGAAAAAATGTCAATTCCTCCTTGCAAAACAGCTCGAGCTCAGTGAGGTTGGATGGAGAGCATTTGTGAACAGCAGTTTTCAGTTCTTTCCACAGATTCTCGATTGGATTCAGGTCTGGACTTTGACTTGGCCATTCTAACACCTAGATATGTTTATTTTTTAACCATTCCATTGTAGATTTTGCTTTATGTTTTGGATCATTGTCTTGTTGGAAGACAAATCTCCGTCCCAGTCTCAGGTCTTTTGCAGACTCCATCAGGTTCTTCCAGAATGGTCCTGTATTTGGCTCCATCCATCTTCCCATCAATTTTAACCATCTTCCCTGTCCCTGCTGAAGAAAAGCAGGCCCAAACCATGATGCTGCCACCACCATGTTTGACAGTGGGGATGGTGTGTTCAGGGTGATGAGCTGTTGCTTTTACGCCAAACATAACATTTTGCATTGTTGCCAAAAAGTTCAATTTTGGTTTCATCTGACCAGAGCACCTTCTTCCACATGTTTGGTGTGTCTCTCAGGTGGCTTGTGGCAAACTTTAAATGACACTTTTTATGGATATCTTTAAGAAATGGCTTTCTTCATGCCACTCTTCCATAAAGGCCAGATTTGTGCAATATACGACTGATTGTTGTCCTATGGACAGAGTCTCCCACCTCAGCTGTAGATCTCTGCAGTTCATCCAGAGTGATCATGGGCCTCTTGGCTGCATCTCTGATCAGTCTTCTCCTTGTATGAGCTGAAAGTTTAGAGGGACGGCCAGGTCTTGGTAGATTTGCAGTGGTCTGATACTCCTTCCATTTCAATATTATCGCTTGCACAGTGCTCCTTGGGATGTTTAAAGCTTGGGAAATCTTTTTGTATCCAAATCCGGCTTTAAACTTCTTCACAACAGTATCTCGGACCTGCCTGGTGTGTTCCTTGTTCTTCATGATGCTCTCTGCGCTTTTAACGGACCTCTGAGACTATCACAGTGCAGGTGCATTTATACGGAGACTTGATTACACACAGGTGGATTGTATTTATCATCATTAGTCATTTAGGTCAACATTGGATCATTCAGAGATCCTCACTGAACTTCTGGAGAGAGTTTGCTGCACTGAAAGTAAAGGGGCTGAATAATTTCGCACGCCCAATTTTTCAGTTTTTGATTTGTTAAAAAAGTTTGAAATATCCAATAAATGTCGTTCCACTTCATGATTGTGTCCCACTTGTTGTTGATTCTTCACAAAAAAATACAGTTTTATATCTTTATGTTTGAAGCCTGAAATGTGGCAAAAGGTCGCAAAGTTCAAGGGGGCCGAATACTTTCGCAAGGCAATGTATTTATTTAAGGTTAGCAGTGTGGTTAAGGTTAGGTTTAAAACCAGATTTTAAGAATATAAATTGTAGAAATAGGCGGTGTTTATGGCTGTTCTAACTCGTGAAGTACATCTGCTTGGTGGTGGGCAGCCATACGGCACTAAATCATAGTTCAAAAGGTTAACCTAAAGGTCACAAAGCCACCCCATCTCACTTGCCCTCTGGTGTGTAAAAAAAAAAGAGCAGTGACCTGAAAATGTTAAGAACACAAAGAACTAAAACACTAGGCCTATAAACTGTTGTGTGCCTGGAGTAAATCAGAGCTGAAAAAATAACATTTCAGGCTATTCTTTTAAAAACAACTAGAGCCAATGCGCACAGTCATTTTGTAAGGCACAGCCAGGTCCCTTTTCAGGTCCCGGTCTTTCAAAAAAAAAAAAAAAAAAAAAATCGAAAATAACTTCACAGATCTTCATTGTAAAGGGTTTAAACACCGTTTCCCATGCTTGTTCAATGAACCATAAACTATTAATGAACATGCACCTGTGGAACGGTCGTTAATATACTAACAGCTTACAGCTGGTAGGCAATTAAGGTCACAGTTATGAAAACTTAGGACACTAAAGAGGCCTTTCTACGGACTCTGAAAAACACCAAAAGAAAGATGCCCACGGCCCGTGCTCATCTGCGTGAACGTGCCTTAGGACTGCAGATGTGGCCAGGGCAATAAATTGCTATGTCTGTACTGTGAGATGCCTAAGACAGCGCTACAGGGAGACAGGATGGACCGCTGATCGTCCTCGCAGTGGTAGATCACGTGTAACAACACCTGCACAGGATCGGTATATCTGAACATCACACCTGCGGGACAGGTACAGGATGGCAACAACGACTGCCCGAATTACACCAGGAACGCACAATCCCTCCATCAGTGCTCAGACTGTCCGCAATAGGCGGAGAGAGGCAGGACTGAGGGCTTATAGGCCTGTTGTCTTGTGAGGACCTGCCTTACATCACAATAGAACACACAAATAAAATCAATTTAGTCTCAAATAAATAATGAAACATCTTGGTTTAAATTATTCAAAAAGTGTTAGAGAAGAAAGTAAAAGTGCAATATGTGCCATGTAAAAAAGCTAACGTTTAAGTTCCTTGCTCAGAACATGAGAACATATGAAAGCTGGTGGTTCTTTTAACACAAGTCTTCAATATTCCCAGTTAAGAGGTTTTAGGTTGTAGTTATTATAGTACTATTTTTCTCTATACCATTTGTATTTCATAGACATTTGACTATTGGATGTTCATATAGGCACTTTATATTGCCAGCCTAATCTCGGGAGTTGACAGGCTTGAAGTCATAAACAGCGCTGTGCTTCAAGCATTGTGAAGAGCTGCTGGCAAACGCTGTATAGTGCTGTTTGAATGAATGCTTAGGAGCCTGCTGCTGCCTACCCCCGCTCAGTCAGACTATTATAATTAAGTCTATGATTTGATAGAGCAAACACAGAAATACAAGCCTCAGGTCATTAATATGGTCAAATCAAAAAACAATAATTTCGAAAACAAAACATTTCAGTGAAATACAGTGGAATACAGAACCATTTATAAATGAATTCCCTCAACATTTATTTCTATGGTCGTATTTTGGCGAGGCTACTTTGAAACAAGGTAAGGTATGCTTCATAAAATTACATAAAAAATGTCCTGATTTTAAACAATTACAGATGCATTATGCAGAAATTTCTCCGCCACTTCCTGTTTGCTAAAATTAGAATAGTTCACCTAATTTCAGTTTGTGACAAAAGCGCTATGAAATCTCTTTCAATAACCAAAAATATTGCAGTTTCAGATGGTGTACAAAACCGAAAGTAAAACTAAAACAAACTTAAGCACGGGAAGCATAGAAATAGCACACATAGAACAGATCTACCACTTCTTAGACTTGCTTTCAACAAGAATGACAGATTTATAAATCACATTTCTATGTGAATTTAGTCAGTTCGCCCAAAATAAGTTAAATATCGCAGCTTTAAATTGATGTTTTAAAATGCTGGCCACCTCCAGCTCAGATTCAAGGTGGGTGATGTGCGGTTAGCAACAGGCACTGTCCTTCACTCTCAGGTCTTGTGACCATTTGATCTAAACAAACCATACGTTATGGTTAATGTTCGTTATACGTTAATGTTCATTATATTTGTCAAACATGACTGGCCTTTAGCCTCCATTTAAAGTTTGGCTACATTTTCTGGCACCTCCATGTTTGGACATGCATATTACCCACACTTTGACCTGTAGGCTTTTTAATTTATGTAGGCCTACATGAAAACTAGATTTGAATATTATTCCGTTGTTGGCCTCTCTTATCAAGAGTACTTGTTGGATATTGTGATTTGTGTGTGAATTATTTTGTCCATTTGGACAAGAGGAATGTAGATTTAAATTGTCCACCTATTTGTTATACTTTTCCCAGACAAAAGGACAAGCATTAATGTCAAGCCCGGTAGAGTAAGAGTGATATTACTGAATCCATTAGCACAGAGAATAAAAACTAACCAAGCTCTCACTTCCACACTTCCTTTTAAGTGGAAGAAACAAATAAACAATTAAAACAAAGGAAGAATGCAGGGAGGGGGCACGCCGACCCAGATCACCCTGGCGGGATGCGGGGAGGGGGCACGCCGTCCCAGATTACCCTGACTGGATGCGGGGAGGGGGCACGCCGTCCCAGATCACCCTGGCGGGATGCGGGGAGGGGGCACGCCGTCCCAGATTACCCTGGCTGGATGCGGGGAGGGGGCACTCCGTCCCAGATTACCCTGGCGGGATGCGGGGAGGGGGCACGCCGTCCCAGATTACCCTGGCGGGATGCGGGGAGGGGGCACGCCGTCCCAGATTACCCTGGCTGGATGCGGGGAGGGGGCACGCCGTCCCAGATTACCCTGGCTGGATGCGGGGAGGGGGCACGTCGTCCCAGATTACCCTGGCTGGATGCGGGGAGGGGGCACGTCGTCCCAGATTGCCCTGGCTGGATGCGGGGAGGGGGCACGTCGTCCCAGATTGCCCTGGCTGGATGCGGGGAGGGGCGACACGTCCCAGATTACCCTGGCTGGATGCGGGGAGGGGGCACGTCGTCCCAGATTGCCCTGGCTGGATGCGGGGAGGGGCGACACGTCCCAGATTACCCTGGCTGGATGCGGGGAGGGGGCACGCCGTCCCAGATTGCCCTGGCTGGATGCGGGGAGGGGGCACGTCGTCCCAGATTACCCTGGCTGGCGCAGCTTTGTCCCTCTAAAGCTTTTCAGAGGGGATTTTAAATAGGATTAGGGGGGGGGGGGGGGGGGGCGGGCGGGGGAAGTTGACCCCGAGAACTAAAGCCAATAGAGTGCGGGGAGAAAAGGGTCCCCTAAACATCAGCAGTCTCTCCATCCATCAACTGATTCAAAGACACACACACGTGTGGGGGAATGTGTGTGTGTGTGTGTGTGTGTTGATAGGGTGGAGGGGCATTGGTGGATCGCTTTCACTAATAGGAGAAATACTGGCCAAAGCCTTTCAGTGAGAGAGAAAGAGACACATGGAGAGGGGAGCACACACAAAGAGCCACATGGAGAGCACAGGCCCCTTACTGCCCATCTGGCTCAATGCAGAGACCATAGAAAGTGGCCACCCCTGTATACACCCCCCACTCTTCCATACCCACTGACTCCTCTATATACACACACACTTCACTCTGTCCCCAGGGAGCAACCAAGGACTTCCAGACAAGACACCTGCTGCAAGACGTTGGGCTTCCAACATGCCAGAGCAATGTGTGTACGCGGCTGTGCCAAACAGGAGTCCAGATGCACCCAGTGTTTGCATTTGGGTTAAATAATAGGAGGGCTGGGAGAGTAGATTCATCTGGGCTTACCATCGATGCACATTCCTGGAATTAGAGTCATTTAATACTTTAACAGAACAAGGACAGTCATAGAATTACATATCAGAACTTAGTAATCAGACCTCTGTGGCCATAGTGTTATTTTCCTTAGTCCTACTCCAGTCTCCTTTCCACCTCATTTAACACCAATTTACTTAACAAAAGGCACATCTCAACAGGTGATCCAGGTATGGCATGTCACGGGGGGGGGGCTGATGACCACATCAGACCAATTATTTTATTTTACCTTTATTTAACTAGGCAAGTCCGTTAAGGACAAATTTTTATATACAATGACGGTCTACCCCAGCCAAACCTTAACCCGGACTACACTGGGCCAATTGTGCATCTCCCTATGTGACGCCAATCCCGGCCAGATGTGATACAGCCCAGGATCGAACCAGGGACTGTAGTGACGCCTCTAGCACAGATGCAGTGCCTTAGACCGCTGCGCAACTCGGCAGCCAAGAGAGATGAGTTCAGATTGTGGTCTATTTGAGCTGGTCATGTGTGTAGTAGGTAATCCTTTTTAACACAGCTTTTCTTGGAAAGATATCATGTAGTAGAACTGCATAAGTGCTGCTCTCCACTTTCTGGAGGACCGAGTTTTGAAATCAGTGGAATTAGAGTATGATCCCTAAGGAGATGGAGAAAACACCTGTCTCCGGATTACAGCTTCAAATTAAGAGCAACCATGGCATCCTTGATAGAGGGAGAAGCGTCATTTTCAGATATGACACATTTCTAATTTTGTCAGGAAGTCGTTTTCATTTTAAGTTAATGTGTACTATTAGCTAGCTAAAGTTAGCTGGCTGGCTCGCTAGCGTTACGTGTATGATTTGTGTAGTAATATTATTCATATCTCAGAGCCATTTGCTTTGCTAGTTATAGCCTAAATGTTAGCTAGCTAACATTGAACCTGGTTGGTTCGCTACCTGCAGATTCATGCAGGGTAGTAACGTCATGAGTTGGGATTATGGTTCATTGTTTAGCTAGCTACATGTCTTAACAAAAGACTCCATTTCAATAGAATGTTCATGATGTCACTGAGACAACGGTCAATAGATGTAGCTGGCTATCCAGTCCGATTTCAGAGCACTTTCGTCTGTGTGTGTCAGAGCGCAGAATAACTGACGAATTTACCAATGCTCAATACCCGTTCAATATGGCCGGTGTCAGTAAATGTTGGCATTTAATGAGTAATAAAAAATGTGTTTCTAGCAGCATAGTTGCTGTAACCAACGCTCTGGAAAAAAACAAGAGCCCAACCAGCTCTTTAAACGCGTTAACCCTCTCTAGGCTGCCGGCCCAGACAGCATCCCCAGCCGCGCCCTCAGAGCATGTTCAATCAATCCCTATCCCAGTCTGCTGTCCCCACATGCTTCAAGATGGCCACCATTGTTCCTGTTCCCAAGAAAGCTAAGGTAACTGAACGAAATGATTATCGCCCCGTAGCACTCACTTCTGTCATTATGAAGTGCTTTAAGAGACGAGTCAATGATAGGGTTGCACATTTTGGGGAATATTCCCGAGGTGGAAACTTTCCATGGGAATTAACGGGAATTAACGGAAATATATGCAAATTAATATGAATACCATTTAAATGTAGATGTTTTTTGCATTGGCTATATTTACCATATGGAGACAGAAACATAATTTTACTTTATCGTAAGTAGACAATTGCAAATGATTATATTATTCCAATAGAAAAAAAAGAAACAATTTAGTTACGAATTGAACTTTTGCCAGTTCTTGCTGTGAGATGTTACCCCACTCTTCCACCAAGGCACCTGCAAGTTCCCAGACATTTCTGGGGGGGGGTGGGGGGGGGAATGGCCCTAGTCCTCACCCTCCAATCCAACAGGTCCCATGGGATTGAAATCCGGGCTCTTCGCTGACCATGGCAGGATGGTCATGTCAGGATGAGCCTGCAGGAAGGGAGCAGGAGGGAGCAGGATGTCTTCCCTGTAACGCACAGCGTTGAGATTGCCTGCAATGACAACAAGATCAGTCCGATGATGCTGTGACACACCGCCCCAGACCATGACGGACCCTCCACCTCCAAATCGATCCTGCTCCAGAGTACAGGCCTCGGTGTATCACTCATTCCTTCGATGATAAACGCAAATCCGACCATCACCCCTGGTGAGACAAAACCACGACTCGTCAGTAAAGAGCACTTTTTGCCAGTCCTGTCTGGTCCAGCGACGGTGGGTTTGTGCCCATAGGCGACATTGTTGCTGGTGATGTCTTGTGAGGACCTGCCTTACAACAGGCCTACAAGCCCTCAGTCCAGCCTCTCTCAGCCTATTGCGGACAGTCTAAGCACTGATGGAGGGATTGTGCGTTCCTGATGTAACTCGGCCAGTCGTTGTTGCCATCCTGTACCTGTCCCGCAGGTGTGATGTTCAGATGTACCGATCCTGTGCAGGTGTTGTTACACGTGATCTACCACTGCGAGGACGATCAGCGGTCCATCCTGTCTCCCTGTAGCGCTGTCTTAGGCATCTCACAGTACGGACATTGCAATTTATTGCCCTGGCCAAATTTGCAGTCCTCACATTCTGCAGTCCTAAGGCACGTTCACGCAGATGAGCAGGGACCGTGGGCATCTTTCTTTTGGTGTTTTTCCAGAGTCAGTAGAAAGGTCTCTTTAGTGTCCCAAGTTTTCATAACTGTGACCTTAATTGCCTACCATCTGTAAGCTGTTAGTGTCTTAACGACTGTTCCACAGGTGGACGTTCATTAATTTTTTTAAATTATCTTTGAAAGACAGGGTCCTGAAAAGGGGGCCTTTCTTTTTTGCTGAGTTTATGTATATACTATATAATCACTTCACTACCACTGCTCATCCATATAATTTTATACTTATACTTATATATATATATATATATATATATTCGCATCCCATTCCTTTTGTGAGGCGGAATGTAGCCGTGGTTAGAGCGTTGTGCCAGTAACCAAAAGGTTGCATGATCGAATCCCTGAGCTGACAAGGTAAAAATCTGTCGTTCTGTCCCTGAACAAGGCAGTTAAACCAACCCACTAGTAGACCGTCATTGTAAATAAGAATGTGTTCTTAACTGACTTGCCTAGTAAAATATATTTTTTTAAAGTGTACTTGATTGAGTGTATTAGGTTTTGTTGTGGAATTGTTAGATATTACCTGTTAGATACTGCTACACTGGCAGATCTAGAAGCATAAGCATTTCACTACACTCGCAATGACATCTGCTAACCATGTGTATGTGACCAATAAAATTAGATTTTTGATTTTGAGTAAGACCAAGGATCTGATTGTGGACTACAGGAAACAGGGAGGCGAGCATGCCCCCATCCATATTGACGGGGCCACAGTAGAGCAGGTCGAGAGCTTCAAGTTCCTCGGTGTCCAAATCACTAGACTTAAAATGTTGAGGTTGAAAAAGTTTGGCATGGGCCCTCAAATCCTGAAAAAGCTCTGCTGCTGTACCATTGAGAGCATTTTGACTGGCTGCATCACTGCTTGGTATTGCAATAGCACCGCTCTCGATCGCATGGCGCTACAGAGGGTGGTGCGGACTAGAGGTCGACAGATTATGATTTTTCAACACTGATACCGATTATTGGAGGACCAAAAAAGCCGATACCGATTAATCGTCCAATTATTTATTTATTTGTAATAATTACAACAATACTGAATGAACACTTTTTTTATCTCTTTTTTCTTTTTACCCAGTTTTCTCCCCAATTTCGGGGTATCCAATTGTTTTTAGTAGCTACTATCTTGTCTCATCGCTACAACTCCCGTACGGGCTCGGGAGAGACGAAGGTTGAAAGTCATGCGTCCTCATATACACAACCCAACCAAGCCGCACTGCTTCTTAACACAGAGGCACCCAGCCCGGAAGCCAGCCATCCGCACCAATGTGTCGGAGTAAACACCGTGCACCTGGCAACCTTGGTTAGCGCGCACTGCGCCCGGCCCGCCACAGGAGTCGCTGGTGCGCGATGAGACAAGGACAACCCTACCAGCCAATTTGTATTTCATTAACCTTTGACTATTGGATGTTCTTATAGGCACTATAGTATTGCCAGTGTAACAGTATAGCTTCCGTCCCCCTCCTCGCCCCTACCTGGGCTCTAACCAGGAACACATCGACAACATCCACACTCGAAGCATCGTTACCCATCACCCAGCTAACTAGCAGACAATTTCACATTGGTTACACCAGCCATTAGGCTGATAGGCTTGAAGTCATAAACAGCGCTGTGCTTGCAAAGAGCTGCTGGCAAAACGCACGAAAGTGCTGTTTAAATGAATGATTACGGGCCTGCTGCTGCTCAGTCAGACTGCTCTATCAAATCAGACTTACTTATAACATAATAACACACAGAAATACGAGCCTTTGGTCATTAATATGATCTATTCCGGAAACGATCATTTCGAAAACAAAACGTTTATTATTTCAGTGAAATACGGAACCGTTCGGTATTTTATCTAACGGGTCCCTAAGTCTAATTATTCTTGATACATTGCACAACCTTCAATATATGTCATAATTACATAAAATTGTGGCAAATTAGTTCGCAATGAGCCAGGCAGCCCAAACTGTTGCATATACCCTGACTCTGCGTGCAATGAACGCAAGAGAAATAACACAATTTCACCTGGTTATTATTGCCTGCTAAACTGGATTAGTAGTTATAACTAGTGATTATGATTGATTGTTTTTTATAAGATAAATTTAATGCTAGCTAGCAATTTACCTTGGCTTCTACTGCATTCACGTAACAGGCAGGCTACTCGTGGAGTGCAATGGTTAGAGCGTTGGACTAGTTAACTGTGTGGTTGCAAGATTGAAACCCCTGAGCTGACAAGGTGAAAATCTGTCGTTCTGCCCCTGAACAGGCAGTTAACCCACAGTTCCTAGGCAGTCATTGAAAATAAGAATGTGTTCTTAACTGACTTGCCTAGTGAAATAAGGTATACAAAATATATATATTTTAATAATAGTAAATCGGCATCCAAAAATACCGATTTCCGATTGTTATGAAAACATGAACTCAGCCATAATTAATTGGCCATTCCGATTAATCGGTCGACCTCTAG
The DNA here is from genome assembly GCF_013265735.2 of Oncorhynchus mykiss. Taxonomy (NCBI): domain Eukaryota; kingdom Metazoa; phylum Chordata; class Actinopteri; order Salmoniformes; family Salmonidae; genus Oncorhynchus; species Oncorhynchus mykiss. The sequence continues at coordinate 59,930,698 of NC_048587.1, forward strand.
TTCTTTTAGGCACATTAGTATTGCCAATGTAACAGTATAGCTTCCGTCCCTGTCCTCGCTCCTCCCTGGGCTCGAACCAGCAACACAACAGCCACCACATCGAAGCCGAAGCAGCGTTACCCATGCAGAGCAAGGGGAACAACTACTAGAAGGCTCAGAGCGAGTGACGTTTGAAACGCTATTAGCGCGCGCTAACTAGCCTGCCATTTCACTTCGGTTACACCAGCCTCATCTCGGGAGTTGATAGGTTTGAAGTCAAAAAGCGCAATGCTTGACGCACAATGAAGAGCTGCTGGCAAAACGCACAAAAGTGCTGTTTGAATGAATGTTTTCGCAAATGCTTCTGCCTACCACCGCTCAGTCAGATACTTAGATACTTGTATGCTCAGTCAGATTATATGCAACGCAGGACACGCTAGATAATATCTAGTAATTTCATTTTTTTATTTTCATGGAGTATGAGACACCCGTCTGATTCACACCTGTTTCCGTGGACTAACCCATTGCAGAGGCCGCAGATGGCGCAGTTTGCAGTAGCGCACTTGATTCAGCTGCCCTGTGCACCTGGTAGTCAAAATGTTCGATCCAGCCATCTCATGTGTCAGAAGTTATTAAACTCAAGTGCACCTATAGGCCTACCGCTGGCCAGAGCTTGTGTCAGCAGCTTTCACAACTTGATAGGTTACTGAAACAAATGTCAACAAATAGAGGAAAGGGCTGCTGTTTTCATGGGTGAGTTCATGTTTAAGATGTTATTCAGAACAGTTCAGCACTTTATTCAGCAAATTGACAAACCATAAAACGCCCTCTCCAGCCCAGCCTATCCCCTCACGCTACAAAGTGAATAGATAGGCTTGCGTGTTATTATTGGTGGCTTTAGTCTTTTTAACATCAAGGAATATTTTGTGCGACTCGAGTTCCGCCATTAGCTGGAAGATTGTGTCCCCGTCATTCTAAGAGGGCGAGAGAGCGGATAGATGGTGAGGCAGCCTCTTCCCTCCCTCCCTCCCGCCAGACTGACCATCAGATGCAGATCTTATGGAAAAATACACAAATCGATTAGTTGAAAGAACAGACTACTCTCGGTCGTCAGATATTTTGTTGTTGTTGGGGCCAACCCTAATCTCCAGCATCATTCAGGCTGGGATAATGTTCCAGTTAGTCAATTGGTCTCTTTGGTATGCAAGTTGCATCTGCATCTGCTAGAAATGGAAACTGATCACTCCATAGCCCCAATTCCCCTTCAGTCATACAGGAAGGATCCTGCCCTTGTCACTGCAGCTTGCCCAGAATGACCAGTTAGCTGTGCAAGCTGGTCAGGCCCCAGAACTACCACCACCACCACTGGCTACTGGTCAGGCCCCAGAACTACCACCACCACCACTGGCTACTGGTCAGGCCCCAGAACTACCACCACCACCACCACTGGCTACTGGTCAGGCCCCAGAACTACCACCACTGGCTACTGGTCAGGCCCCAGAACTACCACCACCACCACCACCACTGGCTACTGGTCAGGCCCCAGAACTACCACCACCACCACTGGCTACTGGTCAGGCCCCAGAACTACCACCACTGGCTACTGGTCAGGCCCCAGAACTACTACCACCACCACCACTGGCTACTGGTCAGGCCCCAGAACTACCACCACCACCACTGGCTACTGGTCAGGCCCCAGAACTACCACCACTGGCTACTGGTCAGGCCCCAGAACTACCACCACTGGCTACTGGTCAGGCCCCAGAACTACCACCACTGGCTACTGGTCAGGCCCCAGAACTACCACCACTGGCTACTGGTCAGGCCCCAGAACTACCACCACTGGCTACTGGTCAGGCCCCAGAACTACCACCACTGGCTACTGGTCAGGCCCCAGAACTACCACCACTGGCTACTGGTCAGGCCCCAGAACTACCACCACTGGCTACTGGTCAGGCCCCAGAACTACCACCACCACCACTGGCTACTGGTCAGGCCCCAGAACTACCACCACTGGCTACTGGTCAGGCCCCAGAACTACCACCACTGGCTACTGGTCAGGCCCCAGAACTACCACCACCACCACTGGCTACTGGTCAGGCCCCAGAACTACCACCACCACCACTGGCTACTGGTCAGGCCCCAGAACTACCACCACCACCACTGGCTGCTGGTCAGGCTGCACATATACACTACTAGAGTAGCTGACTGTTATATTACGGTTGATATCCTGTAACTTGGTTATGCTACTGCGTGCATGTGATGTGAAAGGCTGGTTGTTATACAGTGCATTCGGAAAGTATTCAGACCCCTTGACTTTTTCCAAATGTTGTTTCATTATAGCCTTATTCCAATATGTATTCGTTTTTTCCCCCTCATCAATCAACACACAATACCTCATAATGACAAAGCAAAAACAGCTTTTTAGAAATTTTGCAAATGTATTAAACATTTAAAAAATGAAATATCACATTAACGTAAGTATTCAGACCCTTAACTGAGTACTTTGTAGAAGCACCTTTGGCAGAGATTACAGCCTCGAGTCTTCTTGGGTATGACACCACAAACTTGGCACACCTGCATTTGGGGAAAGAAGTAGAGGTCGACCTATTATGATTTTTTAACGGCGATATAGATAAATCAACTTTTTTAAATATATTTGTAATAATGACAATTACAACAACATTTATTTTAACTTGATTTAATACATAGACTATTTATTTAAATAAATAATGAAACATGCTCAATTTGGTTTAAATAATCCAAAAACAGTGTTGGAGAAGAAAGTAAAAGTGCAATATGTGCCATGTAAAAAAGCTAACGTTTAAGTTCCTTGCTCAGAACATATGAAACATATTCCCAGTTAAGAAGTTTTAGGTTGTCGTTATTATAGGAATTATGACGCGTCGACTATTTCTCTCTATACCATTTGTATGTCATATACCTTTGACTATTGGATATTCTAATAGGCACTTTAGTATTGCCAGCCTAATCTCAGGAGTTAATAGGCTTGAAGTCATAAACAGCGCTGTGATTCAAGCATTGCTAAGAGCTGCTGGCAAACACAGTAAAGTTTGAATGAATGCTTACGAGCCTGCTGCTGCCTACCACCACTCAATCAAATCATAGCCTTAATTATAATATAATAAACACAGAAATACAAGCCTTTGGTCATTAATAAGGTCAAATCTGGAAACTATCATTTCGAAAACAAAACGTTTATTCTTTCAGTGAAATACGGAACCGTTCTATATTTTATCTAACGGGTGGCAACCCTAAGTCTAAATATTGCTGTTACATTGCACAACCTTTAATGTTATGTCATATTTATGTAAAATTCTGGCAGATTAGTCCGATTATGATTTTTCAATGCCGATACAGATTGGAGGACCAAAAAAAGCCGATACCGATTAATCGGTGTATATATTATATACACACACATACATACACACTTAAATCGGAAGTTTACATACACTTAGGTTGGAGTCATTAAAACTCCTTTTTCAACCACTCCACAAATTTCTTGTCACAAACTATGGTTTTGGCAAGTCGGTTAGGACATATTTTTTGTGCATGACAAGTAATTTTTCAAAAAATTGTTTACAGACAGATTATTTCACTTAATCACAATTCCAGTGGGTCAGAAGTTTACATACACTAAATTGACTGTGCCTTTAAACAGCTTGGAAAATTCCATCATGGCTATAGAAGCTTCTGGTAGGCTAATTGACATCATTTCAGTCAATTGGAGGTGTACCCGTGGATGTATTTCAAGGTCTACCTTCCAAAATCAGTGCCTCTTTGCTTGACATCTTAGGAAAATCAAAATAAATCAGCCAAGACCTCAGGAAAAAATTGTAGACCTCCACAAGTCTGGTTTATCCTTGGGAGCTATTTCCAAACGCCTGAAGGTACCATGTTCATCTGTACAAACAATAGTACGCAAGTATAAACACAATGGGACCACGCGGCCGTCATACCGCTCAGGAAGGAGACGCGTTCCGTCTCCTAGAGATGAACGTACTTTGGTGCGAAAAGTGCAAATCAATCCCAGAAAAGCAAAGGACCTTGTGAAGAAATGGGTACAAAAGTATCTATATCCACAGTAAAACAAGTCCTACATAGACATAACCTGAAAGGCCACTCAGCAAGGAAGAAGCTACTCCTCCAAAATGGCCATAAAAAACCCAGACTACGGTTTGCAACTGCACATGGGGACAAAGACAGTATTTTTTGGAGAAATGTCCTCTGGTCTGATGAATCAAAAATATAATTATTTGGCCATAATGACCATCGTTATGTTTGGAGGAAAAAGGGGAATGCTTGCAAGCCGAAGAACACCATCCCAACCGTGAAGCACGGGGGTGGAAGCATCATGTTGCGGGGATGCTTTGCTGCAGGAGGGACTGGTGCACTTCACAAAATAGATGGCATCCTGAGGAAGGAAAATTATGTGGATATATTGAAGCAACATCTCAAGACATCAGTCAGGAAGTTAAAGCTTGGTCGCAAATGGCTCTTCCAAATGGACAATGACCCCAAACATACTTCCAAAGTTGTGGCAAAATGTCTTAAGGACAAAGTCAAGGTATTGGAGTGGCCATCACAAATCCCTGACCTCAATCTTATAGAAAATCTGTGGGCAGAACTGAAAAAGCATGTGCGAGTAAGGAGGCCTACAAGCCTGACTCAGTTACACCAGCTCTGTCAGAAGGAATGGGTCAGAATTCACCCAACTTATTGTGGGAAGCTTGTGGAAGGCTACCCAAAACGTTTGACCTAAGATAAACAATTAAAAGGCAATGCTACCAAATACTAATTGAGTGTATGTAAACCTCTGACCCACTGGGAATGTGATCAAAGAAATACAATCTGAAATAAATCACTCTACTATTATTCTGACATTTCACATTCTTAAAATAAAGACTGACCTAAGACAGGGAATTTTTACTAGGATTAAATGTCAGGAATTGTGAAAAAACTGAGTTTAAATATTTGGCTACGGTGTATGTAAACTTCCAACTTCAAATGTATATAAAAAATTTAAAACTGTACATAAATAAAAATCTAGTCTCAAATAATGAAACAATTAAATATTGAAACAAAAACAAAAAAAAGTGTTGAAGAAAGTAAAAGTGCAATATGTGCCATGTAAAAAAGCTAACGTTTAAGTTCCTTGCTCAGAACATGAGAACATATGAAAGCTGGTGGTTCCTTCTAACATGAGTCTTCAATATTCCCAGGTAAGAAGTTTTAGGTTGTAGTGCAGAAACCAGAGCTTGTCTGCATGTTCCCCTGTCAGTCTGCTCTTCCGCTTATCATAAATGATTCCCACCTCACTGAACACTCTCGCTTAGGACCGAAGAAGGTGGGGGACAGAGAAACTTCTTTGCCAGTGGAACGAGTGATTGAAGTCTGTCCTCATTCTGCTTCCACCAGTCCAAAGGCAAGCCTCTTTTTCTGTCAATGACAGGCTCTATGTGAGGTAACACTCACACTCAATTTCAAAACTGCACTTCAGACCTGCCCGCTTGGCTTCCAAGCACCGACACACTGGGGATGATGCATGCTGCTGTAGAGTTGGAGTGGCTCATCTCCACTGTCACCTGCTCCATAGGTACCAGAGTCTCAATTAGGTTAGAGACAATGTCCCACTGTGCAACAGACTAACTGCTGATGTGTCCGTATTCACCTGCATACACATTCAGTGCACGCCTCTGTTCAAACATCCTCCGCAACATGTGTTGTGTTGAGTTCCAGCGAGTTTGAACTGCTGATGGATGATGCTGTGTTTGGGAAGGCCCAAGCTCTTCCTGAATGGCCCTCAGCCTATGTTGGCCAGTACAGAGTGGTCAAAGTGAGATGCACAGCTCTCCAACATGACAATAATGTCTAGCACAGCTCTCTGACTGGATCGTCCATCATTGATTACAAGCTGTATGTTGTGTGCACTGCAGCTGAATTCTGGAAGCTCTGCCTGGTTGTCAGTGGCAATCTCTATAATTGCTTCATACATCTTCCTGGCCCTTGGGTCTTTGTCCTGACATTCTGCCTTTTTATTAAAAAGTTGTAAGATTGTAGCCTGCGATGTCTGTATCACCTTTTCCTTGTGAAGAATTTGCATTTTCTTTTTCATCATTGCTTCCTTATGGGCTTTTGGATGGGTGTTCTTAAGGAGAGGTATATCTCTAATTCCACATATATAGTTGTATTTTCATCAACATTTATAATGAGTATTTCTGTAAATAGATGTGGCTCTCTGCACAATCACCGTATCTTTTAGAACTACTGAACGTAACGCGCCAATGTAAAATTAGATTTTTTTTATATAAATATTCACTTTTAGCGAACAAAACATACATGAGTGTCATCTGATGAAGATCAAAGCAGCTAACCGATCGCTGCAGCTGTACACAGTCTATCGGTAAATAGCCCACCCAATTTACCTACCTCATCCTCATACTGTTTATGTTTATTTACTTTTCTGCTCTTTTGCACACCAGTATCTCTACCTGTACATGACCATCTGATCATTTATCACTCCAGTGTTAATCTGCTAAATTGTAATTATTCGCCTACCTCCTCATGCCTTTTGCACACAATGTATATAGACTTTTTTTCTCTACTGTGTTATTGACTTGTTAATTGTTTACTCCATGTGTAACTTTGTTGTCTGTTCACACTGCTATGCTTTATCTTGGCCAGGTCGCAGTTGTAAATGAGAACTTGTTCTCAACTAGCCTACCTGGTTAAATAAAGGTGAAATAAAATTTAAAAAATAAAAAGGTTAGAGATTAATTTTACCTCTATTTGTGCTTTTTGTGACTCCTCTCTTTGGCTGGAAAAATGGCTGTGTTCTTCTGTGAGTTGGTGATGACCTAACAATCTTTTGTGGTGCTTTCTCTGTAAAGCATTTTTGAAATCAGACACTGTGGCTGGATTAACGAGAATTTTATCTTTAAAATGGTGTAAAATACTTGTATGCTTGAGGAATTTTAATTATGAGATTTTTGTTTTTAAATTTGGCGCCCTGCACTTTCACTGGGTGTTGGCGGGGTGGGACGCTACCGTCCCACATGTCCCAGAGAGGTTAAGCCTGCACGAAACACAGACCTTATTTGAAGTAGATCAAGACATTCTCTATGGAAGACATAAACGGTAGAATAAAGGAACCCCTTTCAAGTTCATGCGCAAGTTATTACAGGAATTATGACATTGCGAAGAGCTGCTGGCAAACTCAGTAAAGTACTGTTTGAATGAATGCTTACGAGCCTGCTGCTGCCTACAACCGCTCAGTCAGACTGCTCTATCAAATAAGACTTAATTATAGTAAACACAGAAATACGAGCCTTAGGTCATTAATATGGTCAAATCCGGAAACTGTAATTTCGAAAACAAAACGTCTATTCTTTCAGAGAAATACAAAACCATTCCGTACTTTAATGGAACGGGTGGCAACCCTAAGTCTAAATATTGTTGTTACATTGCACAACCTTCAATGTTATGTCTTAATTATGTAAAATTCTAGCAAATGAATTACGTTCTATGCTGACTCTGCTTGCACATACCCTGACTCTGCTTGCACATACCCTGACTCTGCTTGCACATACCCTGACTCTGCTTGCACATACCCTGACTCTGCTTGCACATACCCTGACTCTGCTTGCACATACCCTGACTCTGCTTGCACATACCCTGACTCTGCTTGCACATACCCTGACTCTGCTTGCACATACCCTGACTCTGCTTGCACATACCCTGACTCTGCTTGCACATACCCTGACTCTGCTTGCACATACCCTGACTCTGCTTGCACATACCCTGACTCTGCTTGCACTGAACACAAGAGAAGTCACACAATTTCCCTAGTTAATATTGCCTGCTAACGTGAATTTCATTTAACTAAATATGCAGGTTTAAAAAAAATATATACTTGTGTATTGATTTTAAGAAAGGTATTGATGTTTATGGTTAGGTATATTGGTGCAACGATTGTGCTTTATTCACGAATGGGCACTTGGTTAAATCCTCACCCGTTTGGCAAAGTTGAAGTAGGCTGTGATTCGATGATAAATTAACAGGCACCAGCCTTGATTATATGCAACGCAGGACAAGCTAGTTAACTAGTAATATCAACCATGTGTAGTTAACTAGTGATTACTTAAGATTCGTTGTTTTTTATAAGATAAGTTTAATGCTAGCTAGCAACTTACCTTGGCTCCTTGCAGCCACAAGGTCCTTTTGATGCTGCACTCGCGTAACATGTAACAAACAGCCTGTCACGCAGTCTCCTCATGGATTGCAATGTAAACGGCCATAATCGTCATCCAAAAATGCAGACCGTTATGAATTTTTATTTTTATTTTTTTTATTTTTTTATAAATCGGTCAACCTCTAGTAGGCATGTTGTGTAAATCAAAAGATTACAAACCCCAAAAAAATCAATTTTAATTCCAGGTTGTTTGGAAACAAAATAGGATACATGCCAAGGGGGGTGAATACTTTTGCAAGACACTGTAGGCCCATTTAAATGTTGTCTGGCCTGCCGTTCCAAATAAAATAGAATATTTTTTGCTCATGTAATTTTTTTAAAAGTTGCTAGGTGTAGGCAAGGCCATTAGCAAACATGTATAACGTTGATTTGAGTAAAACACATAGGGTGTGTCTATATATATATTTTTTAATTGCTATTGGTCAAAAGAACATCTTGGTCAACCAAGATTTTATTTAGTCGGGGACAGCCCTATTTAGTCGGGGACAGCCCTACACTCCCTGTCGCATGCTCTTTCTGCTCCAAGCTACTTCTAGAAGAAAAATCCACTGTGCCCTTTTGTTGCCTAATGGCCTCAGAGTAGCACCCATCTGACACCAGTGAATTACTGCTGCACTGTTTGTGTACGTGCGTGTGAGTATGTGCGTGTGAGTATGCACATGCTTGCATTCCGTATGCGTGCTCTCAGAAGTGCACATCTGACAGCAGTTGCGTTACTGCTACAGTGCAGATGGTGTCAAGTGTCTGGGTGCCTCAGTCTGAATGGCTCATCTGATAGCCTTTTGGTACTGTCGAGATGTAATAAAGGCTGGTGGAATGTTACAGCCTCTGGGCAGGGACACAGCGTGCATGACAAACTGTTAGGAGGAGCCAAAGTGTCTGTGGTGGGGGGTGTCTTGACTCTAAGCATAAAGGCACTGCAGCAGGAGCCAGATTGCAAGAGGTGATTTAGTGACCTTTGACACCCCCCCCCCCCCCCCCCCCACCCCCCATAGCACCAGGACTATTGTAACAGGCAGGAGGACTCCATTGTGTGGGGTGACACGTGGCCTGGAACAGCTGGCTGGGGAGGCAGCGCAGCACACTTGGGACACGTCCCAAATGGCACACCATTCCCTTAATAGTGCATAACTTATGGGCCCTGGTCAAAAGTAGTGCCTTACATAGGGAATGGGGTGCCATTTGGAACGATCCCTTGCTCACAATGCCTATTGCCCTCAACAACCAAATAGGATTGAATGATTGTTCAGCTAGGAGGGGGCCGGGAGGGATTGGCTGGATTTTTTTTGCAGGAGCATCAAGCTCTCAGCAAAAATGTGTCATTCTTGTACAATTGACAAGGAGGATTTTTTCTTTTTAGTGAGGACAACTTGAGTCACTTTCACAAGAAAGCATGTGCCTGTTGCCCACTTTTCACTGTAGTGAGGAATAATGACAGAATAGCTCCATCAGATGCATTGGCTCACTATGGTTCACACAACCACACCTGAAAGTGATAATGCCACACTCCACTCAAAAACTCAGTGGTTTCAGATAAGATCCATTACCATGTCAGAACATATGCTCCAGCTATGGAAAGACTGATCCATTACTGTGTCAGAACATAGGCTCCAGCTTTGGAAAGACTGAAAGGTGCAACTGAGTTCCTTTTTTAATTCTATGCAAGTGTTACGCAATTACCATTCTTGTGTTGAATGCATCGGTGTCTCTAGCTCCTCAACAACATTCTCTGTAACACCAGTAGGATGACAGCAGAATATCTGCCACTAAACCAGAAGAAAAATAGAACAAAACAGGCCAAACCGGACCCCACCCTGCTCAGAAAACAGTGTGAATGTGTGACTGACGCCACCCAGATAGCAACAGTGGACAAGGGCTGGGCGGTATACCGTATTTTACTATATACACCAGGGGGGCGGCAGGGTAGCCTGGTGGTTAGAGAGTTGGACTAGTAACCGAAAGGTTGCAAGTTCAAATCCCTGAGCTGACAAGGTACAAATCTGTCGTTCTGCCCCTGAACAGGCAGTTAACCCACTGTTCCTAGGCCGTCATTGAAAATAAGAATTTGTTCTTAACTGACTTGCCTTGTTAAATAAAGGTAAAATAAAATAGATGCAGGGACCAGTTTGGGTTTTTACTTTACCTTCTATAACTTTATTTGAATGTTTGGTTTGTTAAATGTGATACACTGTGTGTAACACCCATTTGTATAGTTGACTCTGCTACTTGAGTCATCACTCTCTCCCACCCTCTCCCCCACTCAAGGATCGCATTTGTTGTTGCTTGACCACGAGACGCTTGGTCAATGCAGCACATGCAACAATGTTGATGACAACAATGTTGTTTCCACTTTGATCTTAATATAAGCGTTCTATAATTACAATATCAGTTTGTGTTTCTTACATCTGCAAACCGCTAGTTTGTATTTTCTTAGCAAGTTAAGCTAAATTGTGTTAGCCACTAATGCTAATGCCTAGTTAGCTGGCTAGCTAACTAGCTAATAAAAAGTACTGAGTCAGAACAAACGTAGCTAGCTAATACTGCCCGATACCAGTACTGATGGAGGCCTAAATCAGCATGTCGTTTGTGCAACAGTATCTTCTAAATCAAAGAGGAATAGGTGAAGCATGAATATGTTGGCTACATGAATAAAGATTTAATGTAGCCAAAGATTATAGGGTTCCCTAGGAAACACAGAACATCACTTTGGTTCCTACCCTGTCACAATAACTCATCCATGGCATTTTCATTTGTTGTCATGTCCAACACTGTATTCAAAGTGCCCACTGTTATTTATATTCTAACTATAGAATTATAATAAACATTCTAGTTCCATGATTCCAAAAGTTCACCCAAGTGTTTTGATCTAAATCCCAATTGCAACATTTGGTTAAAAATAAGGCCTAGTAGTGGGGAAATGATATCAAATGAGTGCAGGAAATGCAGAAATGTCTGGAAATTATTTTAGGTTGAAGTTGAATTGAACAGTATAAACCAATCAGAATGGAGAAAGACCCATTGAAATAATTTAGAATATACGTGTTGCCACCCTATGGTCACGCACTAGTAATAAAGCAAATGTAGAACTTTTATTAATCAAAAACATAAAATACTGTCAAATATGATATTTTTCAAATTTATTATATTTTGTCCATATCGCCCAGCCCTACATCGGACAGCACCACACACGTGCACAGCCATGCCCACACAGCCATGCCCACACACAGCTTTGATTGCATGAAGAATGCGCTTGAACCCTGATCAAAATAATTTTGCAAAAAAGGGAAAGTCATCATTTTTGTGCTGCTTGCGGCACAGTACTTACAACAACGAAACATGACATTGCATCCCAAGAGACCAGCTGGTGGCATTTAAAACTGAAATCTAGAACTGTAATGCCTGGATTGGAATGCCCTAACATTGTTTCAGATCCATGGGAGTACAGAGGGTCTAACCCCGAGAATCATGTCTAACCCCGAGAATCATGTCTAACCCCGAGAATCATGTCTAACCCCGAGAATCCTCTGATTGCCACATAGAACACAGAAAAGGCAGTCAAACTTACAGCTATCAAGATCCTGCAACCACAGCCTTGGCTGACGATATGATTTAGGATTTTATTAGGATCCCCATTAGCTGTTGCAAAAGCAGCAGCTACTCTTCCTGGGGTCCACACAACACATGGCATAATACAGAACAATGAAAGACAACAAGGACAGGAGAAAAAGTGGTGAGAAGCTGGCCCTCCCTGCTAAAGCCAGCCAGTACTAGCTAGGGTGCAGTGTTTCCACTGCAGTCATTTGGCACTGTGCCATGACAAAAGTCATTGCAACAACACCAATTTGGAGATGCTAGAAGAGTCCACATTTACTTTCTCTGCAAACGAAACGAGTAATGACTAGAACAACCAGACAATCCCACAGTAGAATAGTTTATCTAGTCGGCGTGTTGTTGTGTGTTCTATGTGAGAGAAATATTCCTCTCAAGGCGCATTCCAGTTACGTGTGCCATAGGAGTGCCATAGAGAAGGGAACATGCATTCAATGCACAACAATTCTTGCAATCACAATTTTCCTAGTGCATAGAAAAGAGTGGGGCTAAATGTAACACAATTCTAGGGTTACTTGGAGTAAAACAATACCCTACCTCAACATCTTTTGGGTGGAAGTAACTTAAGTTGTGATGAGCCAGATTATTATTTTTTTTTTTTTTAGCAATAGTGGCAAACAGGAAAAGTGTTGGGAGGAAAATTGTGACATGAAGTTGCTTCAGTGAGAACTACAGGCAGGGAATGTGTTACTCAAAGTTACTATAACTGTGTTTATGCACATTTTTTGGGACATCAAATTCATTAATAGGATGCTAACTAGTTAAAGGATCACATTTGAGATATTGCTATAGGGTAATTGCAGGGTAGGGTAAATGCAGATAGGAAGCATGGGGTTGCCTATTTTTTTTTTTATAGCCACTATACTGCATCAGTTGGGCTACAGGTGATAATGCTTAATGCTAATAGCATACCTGATAATATGGACCATATACAGGATATATGCATGGTCTAATATGTTAAATAATTTGACCAATATGTTATTGGGATCATTTATGGAGGTGGAAATAATATTTTAAATGGCATCAGCATAAATCTATTTTCAGTCATTTTGGAGTAGAATGTCCTTTTAAAAAGACACCAGAACTGAGCTTCTCAGTCCTTCAACAAAAATTATACAACCTTTCCAGAGGAAACACTGCTAAGGCGTAATGTAAACAGACAATCATGTAATGATTATGGCCTGAATAACCTTAGGACACTTCCTTCCTGAATCACATGGTGTGGCATGATGCGCACCAGTCTTTTCCAAGCGTGCAAAGGCAAGTGCAGCAGCTGTTAATTAGAGACAGAGAAAAACACTAAGTGTCAGATGTCTTTAAGAGTGCTATGATGAGAGCTTTGTAGCCTTGTATCCCTGAAGCAGTGATGGAGCCTGAAGGGCAGTGATGGTCTGTAGGCTGGGAATGCTTGGGGGGGGCTGAGTGTTCCATCCACAGTGTTGCATTAACGAGTTCCAGCCAAGGGCTCCTCCTGCTCTGGGCCATGAGATGATTATCATCTTCTCTACACAGCACTATCCTGAAATCCATGGAATGCTTGTGGGAGAATGCCTGAATGCTACTGGGCCAGCCAGAATCCCAAACAGCATTGACAAAAGATTTCCATCCTGTCCTTCCCTGCAATGGTTGGCAGCAGCAATGAATAGTTAGTGAGTGAATTGTGTATGCATTTTTAACCAGGCTTGCAAATGATGTGGTCTTGCACAGTCCGGGACAGGGATGTTGGGATAATGGGATGTTCCATTAGCCGTTACAGGTTAGGTAATGTTTGGCGTAGCACAGAGAATTTGACATACCTTAACTTGGTGATACTTCCTCAATTCCTGACTTAGAAGACAACCAATTTCTTCAAAAATGTTTACTTAAAAAAAAAAAAATGCAACCTTTATTTATTTAACTAGGCAAGTCAGTTAAGAACAAATTCTTATTTACAATGACAGCCTACCGGGGCAGTGGGTTAACTGCCTTGTTAAGGGGCAGAACAACAGATTTTTATCTTATCAGCTCGGGGATTCAATCCCGCAACCTTTTGGTTACTGGCCCCAACGCTCTAACCACTAGGCTACCTGCCGACCCAAATGTCAAAGTCTAGCTGCAGGAAGTTCGTTTGAATTTTGAAAAATGCTCTGTTAATAAATTAAACCAATTTTATGCTCATGAAATAATCCAGCAATGTGTTCGCCGCCATCTTCTCTCATTGAGACTTGTGGGTGTCCAGTCCACCCCAATGTGCTGTCATGTCATGATGACACTCAGCTGTCTCGATCAATGAGAAAATACTTTAAAAAATGGACGGTAATGGCAGTGTACACATTGTTGGGGAGGTATGGACAGGGTTGGTCTAAAATTCTCTGATAGTAGCCATCTAATACCATCCATCAGCCAGCTGGAACAGAATAATGGTCTGACTAGGCAATATTTTTAATAGCTAGGGACAGGGGTGACCTTAACTCCAGCTGACAGACAGTGGCCCAACCATGTGCGTTGTTTGTCTCTGTTCAGCATAGGGGCTTGTATCCAACATGGCATCCTATATAGTGCACTACTTTTGGCCAGGGCCCATAGGAAATAGGGTGCCATTTCCTCATTAGGGACACAGATTTGTTGGAACATGTAACTAAGATTGACAGCATGACATCATCGCTCAAATCACAAGCCCACTGCAATCCCAGTTCCAGCCCTATGGGCCCTGGTCAGAAGTAGTGCACTACTTCGAGAACAGGGTGCCATTGGGTTCTGGTCAGAGGTAGTGTACTAAGGGGGAAAAGGGTGCTGTGTAGGACACAGCCTACGAGTTAGGACACAAATAAAATGAGCAGTGCACAAACTGATTCCTGGGAGAGAGGAACTTCAAGCTCCCCAGTCCCCACTCATATGCTGCATAACTATGGTTAAGTCCCAAATAACACCCTACATAGTGCACTATTTTTTAACGTCACCAGGTCAAAAGTATTGCACTACATAAAGAGCCATTTGGGACGCACTCTATATGCAATGATTTCAACAGTCTGTGCCATCCCTCCAGCTACTTAAACTAATGGTCATGCCGTTTTCAGCTTGACAATGAGAGAAATGGAGTTGGAAAGAGTGCAAACAAATGTGGAACGAGGCTAGTCTGACACAGCAGCAGTACAGTGACTCGACATCAAGACAAGTCTGTGTGCTTGCAAAGAAGACTTGGATTGAAAACACAGCCACCCGGAATGAGCAAAGTGATGACACAGACCATAATCAAGAACCACAATTGAAAGCATTGAACACGATTCAATTCAGTACGCCATGCAGTGTAGGCCAGGCACTGTTGCATGCGTGTAGGCCGCCATTGTAGATAATTATTTGTTCTTAACTGACTTGTCTAGTTAAATAAAGGTTCAATAAAAATGACATTTAAAATGCTTTGAGGGAGGGAGAATTCAATAAAAATGACATTTAAAATGCTTCGAGGGAGGGAGGAGGGGAGAGAGACATAACATTGGATTCCAGAGAATGTGTCACCGGGAGCAAACAAGCACTATGACGTCGTGTGGGGTCAGAAAGGACGTACATAGAAGGAAAAACATTAAACAGCATGCATTCCACTGGCAT
This sequence comes from Oncorhynchus mykiss, assembly GCF_013265735.2. NCBI lineage: Eukaryota > Metazoa > Chordata > Actinopteri > Salmoniformes > Salmonidae > Oncorhynchus > Oncorhynchus mykiss. The sequence goes on from NC_048587.1 coordinate 59,946,143, forward strand.
GAAAAACAGCTAGAAACAATCTGCAGTGAATGACATATCACTAGTAGTGTGATGCTGCCACAATCTAAACTAATACACAATCATTGACAATAAAATTAAAAATAAAAAAAAAACTGTTCCGTGAGCCTTCATTATAAAGTTGCTTTATAGAATCTAGAAATATATCATTTAGCAGATTCTAGAACCATTATAATTTAACTCAGAGGGCATTTACCAATGGATTCCAGAGCATACAGAGTGTATATACAGTCCCTGACTAATAACAAATGGCATGTGAAAAGCTTCAAAGATGCTCTAGTAGAAAACACGTGAACATTCTCTACCCGAACAAAGCAGGCATCATTGGATATACTGCAATACTAGTCCCATTCGCTCAAGCTGGGAACCAATATTTCCCCCTGATGCTTGCACTGTGTACATGACGAATAATCATAGACAACTGCGTGCACGAAATTCCTGGCTGGGTAAACAAATAATAAGGGGGGGGGGGGGGGTAAATGGCCAATGTAGCACTGCTAAGGGCTGTTCCCTAGCACGACACAACGCAGAGTGCCTGGACATAGCCGTTAGTCGTGGACAAATTATTGGACAAATATCACAAGCCCCCCCCCTACCTTATTGCTATTATAAAACAGGTTACCAACGTAATTACAGCAGTAAAAATAAATGTTTTGTCATACCCGTGGAATATGGTCTGATATACCACGGCTGTCAGCCAATCAGCATCCAGGGCTCAAACCACCAAGTATATAATTTAGCATATAATACACATTTGCAATCAATCTAAGCAATGAGTGGGCTATTTTAGCTAGTAATCTGTTTCACAAAAAGGTGTTGTGACTTGCAACAAACATTTGCATTTTTGTAATTTAACATTAGCCATTAGCCGTACTTCTTCGTTCTGGTCCCCGGTGGGAATCGAACCCACAACCCTGGCGTTGCAAGCCCCATGCTCTACCAACTGAACCACACCGCACAGCTACGTGCTTTTCTTTCTGAGAACTGTTTCCATTTCTAGGAAAACTAAATCAGACATTTCAAAACATGAGTTGTTTCCCCATCAACTTCCTCTGTCCAAGAAGTCATAGAAAGACAGCATATCAGCCCAGCCACTGAATACTTACTTGAACCGGTCACCAGCAAAGTTAGCCAACTAGTTGTGACGTACAGCCTAGGTAACTGCCTCGCTGACAGGCTAAAGTTAGCTAGCTAACGTTGGTTAACAAATCAAGAAAATGAGTGCAACATTTCAACTCGTGTTTCAAATACAGTTCTATTGAGATGTTGTGCATACATCTAGAAAGTGCTACCACAATCCTGATGAAAACCGATACCAAACTTTGCAAGGATGAAGTAATTTGCCACTTCGACAAAACTGTGAACAATAAACAACGAAGCGCTAAAGCAACGTTAGCCACATAGCTAGTTGACTAGCCTAGCAAACTAGCTAGCTGCCTTTTGATGTTGCAAATCCAATGTGAAGTGAAAATAGTTACCACTTTCAAAAGGCAAGCATTTCCTCCATCCTCCAGGAATTCCACAACAAATATAAACACTGTGCAAAGTGATACTTCAGAGAATAGATTTATCTCCTAAAAACTTTGCAACTTCAAAGCTGCAAAAATGTTGCAACTGTACGCGGCTCACTTTGTGACAGTAGGTGGTTTCCTATAGATGCGCAAGCGCGCCAATTGACCCGCTTGGGTTGTCACGTTCAGCTCACAATGTGGCAGCTAGCTAAAACCCCGGCTGTGTAGTTTCTTTATTTTCACGAAATCGCACTGATTATTCGCCTACCTGCTAGGTTCGCTATTATCCGGAGGCTCCATAGTAGGTCGAAAAATCCTCGGTTCTAGTGGTGCATGGGACCATCCATGACAATAACAGTTTAAACGCTGTTTGCACGTTTTCTTTTTGCAAGAGCTGGTCGAAAAGGCGTCTTTCTGCGAAGTTTTTTTTATCCCCCTGCAGAGTTGCAGCTCCCGGGGTTGTGCGCTGTCGCCATCTTTCCAGCAGTCATTGAGGAGAGCTACGGCCAATGACTGTATATATGGCTACGGCAACTCGTACAGTTCATCCGTTCACCAGCCTAGTAATATAGCCAAATGGTGTGACAAGTATGATGTGGTTATAATGCATTATAAAACTTGCCATAAGCATGTATCGAATTCTGTCCCCTTACAATGTAATTATAAAGGATCATGCATGCTTATAACGAGCATCAACGCATTATTTGTTGGCTTTCTCGACTAAAGTGTTACCAGGGCCAGACTACCTAATTTTCTATCTTGTTATAAAGTTAATTTTATATCACACAAAAGACAATCGTTTCAACTGTCAGAAGTACATTGTTTAAAATACTTACTTGTCCTAGATACAATTGTAGCTTACAAAAAGTGACTCATAGGAATGTTCCCTGCTCTGTGTTCTCTAAATGCTCATAAGATTCACTCTTTATACGGAATTGTCTTTAATTTATTGCAACTATTTTACATCTATTTCATTGCATTCTAGAGATTGTTGGCCTCTCCATCGCCTAAAGCACTAGAGTAATTATGGTTGTATTTGATCAAATAGAACCATAAGAAGGAACAGTGAAGAAGACACAGTGAAGCGTTGGTAAATACTCAATACATTACTGGGAGTTTATATATGGAGCAACATTTCTTCTTCATACAGTGAACAACAAATGTGCCCTTCAAAAGGATGTGGTCTGTTGGGGGTGGCTAGTCATTTTTGTTGAGCACAGAAAGGACTGTATAGTTTATATATGGAGCTCATTCATGTGGACATTTTGTCTGTTTGACAGAAAATTGCATAGTTACATAGAATAACTAGAGTACCCTTACACGGTGTGCGTGTGTGTGTGCGTGCGTGCGTGTAAATTTGCTTCAAACCTACCATCTAGTTCAATAACAGGGGTAGGCTACATTTCCTTCAACCACAGGTAAGTGTCTCAATGATAAACACGTCATCATAAACATATTTTAACATTTATATAAATCAATACATACACAATAATAAACGTAAGCAAAGTGGACTTCTAAAATGAGATCAAATCAATCAATAACAGTGTGCACCTCTGGCCAAGGGCACCCTTTGACCAAACGGGGGGAAACAGCTGATTGAACCAGGAAGTATACTATGAGTCTGAGATATTAGTTTGTCACAGAAACAGATGGGCTAAACCTTAAAGAATCTCTGGTTGAACAATTAAGTACTTTTAATTAACTTACAATCAGTTCCCAATAATTGTTTGTATGTAGGCCTCCTTAACAAGATTTAATGGCGTGCCAGATTTATAAAACAACAGGGAAATGCGTACTGCCTGAACAAACGGTATGTGTGTGTGTCTGCGCACTTGGCTACTGTATGTTTGACTGTGTATATTCTATGGTAATGTCTGTCATCGATTCAATTGGCCCGTGCATTCAAGCAGATAATCATCATTGGTCACCGCCTTTCAAAGTGTGTTGCATTATGGGAATACAAAATGTCCAACTTGCGCCTACATGTCAACTGCATGAACTTTACAACAACCATGTGATCAAGTTCATGAAGTTTCGACTTAAGTCGACTTATATTTTCTGCAGTTGCTCCTCACCGGCAGCCATCGTCTGCATTGTGGGAGGCACTAATTCTACTACAATAGGCTGTATTTAGACAGACAGGCCATTTTTTTAACCCTTATTTTACCAGGTAAATTGACTGAAAACACATTTCATTTACAGCAACATCCTGGGGAATAGTTACAGGGATTAATGAGCCAATTGTATACTGGGGATGATTAGGTGGCTATGATGGTATGAAGGCCAGACTGGGAATTTAGCCAGGACACCAGGGTTAACACCCCTACTCTTACGATAAGTGCCATGGGATCTTTAGTGACAGAGAGTCAGGACACCCGTTTATGTCCCATCTGAAAGACGGCACCCTACACAGGGAAATGTCCCCTATCACTGCCCTGAGGTGTTGAGATATTTGATTGATTTTTTGACCAGAGGAAAGGGTGCCTCCTACTGGCCCTCCAACACCACATCCAGCAGCATCTGGTCTGCAGCATCTTGCCAGCAGCATCTGCTTCAGAGGCAACTAGCAGTGGGATACAGGGTGGTATGCTGCTGGCAATTTTCCCCTAATTGGTCCTGATTGGACCAATCACATCAGATCTTTTCACATCAGATCTTTTTCGGAACTGATCTGATTAGTCAAAATAGCAATTAAGTGAAAAAAAATATCAGAATTGTTGTGTTGTGGTTTCACGTTAATTTCCTGCAGTTTCCTGACTCGCAGTTCTACTTGCAACCACAAGATGGCAGGACAATATTACTATCCAAAGATAGTTTGCAGTTAGAGAGAGAAATTCTTGATTTTTTTTTACAAAAGCAGGTGAACAACACCACAAACTACTGAAAATGTCCATGGGTGTTTCTCAATAATATCTATTTTTTTCTGAAGCATGCCCTACTTCTCACAAATCTAAAAGCAACTGATTACTGGGGCCATGGGCTAGAGGGAAGTAAAGAAGTCCACACACAGGCAATGAAAAGCTTATTGAAGTTTGCTGGACTGTGAGCAATATAATTGTGTAACCTGCAAAGTAGATGTATCTGGTATAAAGGGTTAATAGAATATGGAGTTAGTAGATTAGCATTTGTTGCTATCACCTTTAAAACCCATGCCACACCTCAGTTCTTTCACACAGTTACAATCTCAGTCAATCTTTCTCACTCACGTCAATCTATCTTCTCTTATTTGAAACTTTCATCACTTTCTTTTCCCAATCTCTATGCAGAAATGTTTACGTAAGTACACACACACACACACACACACACACACACACACACACACACACACACACACACACACACACACACACACACACACAGCCTTCAGAGCTGTAAAACAGGGAAATAAAGTTGATGAAAATACATGGCCTCTCACTTACAGGGTTATCTATGGCCCTTGGGCATGAGAGTTCCTGGTGTGCAGTGTCGCTCGTAGTGTAGTTCTGGTCCAGGGATTTAGTTTGTTTCCCGTGATTAACCATGAAGTCAATCAATGGTTGTACAGTTTATGGAAGGGAAGGCCTATCAGATGAAGCGTGAGGAAGTGAAAATAAGCCATTTACAGTTTCCTTATGGGAACAACACAGGCATTCAACACTCTTGTTCCTTTCATCTTCTTTATCGTTTATTTAACACCTGGATTTAGTGTGAATATTACAGTTCTATACCAATGGCACGATAAGTCATCCTAAAAGCCTTTCTATCTGAAAACATATTGTGAATATTACGATGCTATAATAATGGTATGATAAGTCATCCTCTCAACACATATTTCAGCCTTTCATATGTAGCCTGGTCCCAGATCTGTTTGTGCCGTGTAGCTAACTCCTACTGTATGGTCGTTGCCATGCAGGCTCTTTGGGTCAGTGAACATAATGGTGCTCAAGGAATAATGGAATGACCTCATCATTGTGGAGTGCTATTATCAGTTGAATAGAACCCTGTAACAATAGATGTTATGCTTTGCATGATGCTAGAGGCATGAATACTGTACACACTTAGGGCCCCAGCACAAGTGTCATCAAACAGTCCAACCAGGGACAGACTGGGTCCTGGACCAGAAATCAATCCTGTCATTTCCAACACACTGGCTCATTTCCAACCGGTGGTTAGTACTCTGGCGACATCGTATGCCCGAGGGGTAGCAGGAGCAGACGTGACATTTGAGGCCCTCACACTTCCATGAGGCCCCCGAACTAGTCAATTTATTTCCATGAGGCCCCCACACTGGTCCATTTATTTCCATGAGGCCCCCACACTGGTCCATTTATTTCCATGAGGCCCCCACACTGGTCCATTTATTTCCATGAGGCCCCACACTAGTCCATTTATTTCCATGAGGCCCCCACACTGGTCCATTTATTTCCATGAGGGCCCCACACTGGTCCATTTATTTCCATGAGGCCCCCATTATTAGCCAAATAACGATCATTCTGCTCAAAAAACTCAAATAAGCCATGCCCACTGGGTTAAAAATTGACCAGCCATTCTGGCATCTGACTGAACTGCCCTATAGCCAGTCTGTCCCTGAGTACAACACAGGGGATGGTACCAAAACTGCAGTATATGACTGATTATTCAAATTCTAGCTTCCAGGTTCTTTGTGTTTGTCCCACCAACGTCTTTCACATAAAAGGTCATTCCATTAGTTTCCATTTGAAACATGGTTAGTCCAGGGTTTATGAGATCTTAGTGTCTGTTGGCTTTTTAAATTGGATCAAAACTGCACAACTCCAGTGTGTTGTAATGCGGTTATGTCTGATTAAAAATACAATTTGTGGCCCAGTAACAACATTTACCTCATAATTACCACACAATTCAACTTGAATGGGCTTGAAGGGATCTGGGCTAATTATGAACAGGAAACGTGTATGTTATGAAGAAGACAGTCAGCACTCGCAATTAAACTTTCACTTTGATTTGTTTTCAATCAGCAGTCACATTGACACGTTTCAGCCAATAAGTCTTCATCAGCCATACACAGCATGGTTCTTTTGTTTTCTGTGTATTTAACCATTTACAATCGATATGGGTCATAGTCATGGCCGCATTCTGTTCTACAGTGTTGTTCTTTTAGAACCCTGTTCTAGTTTTATAGAATTTGTGGTTCTGTTGTAATCATGCAATGTGGATTCTTCTTCTCTAAACAATAAGGCATCAGTGGGTCAAGTCACTATGACAACAGAGATATCCTTTGACCATCTTGCTAAAAAGAAAAAGGACTTTATTTTTCAATGACAGAAATGTCCAATGCACGTTTCTTTTTCATTTCAACCCCGCCAAAAATATATACCCACACAGAGGTTGAAGCAGAGGGTCAACCATAGAATGATGCGCCTGGATCAGGTTAGTTGTAAAGGGCCTTGCTCAAGGACACAACAGCAGTCCGTAGCACATGAGATTCTGATGCTAGCCAGCAACAGGGAGTCAAACTTATGTTATAAACTCAATAACTAGCCTTCTGATGTCTTAGGCCAGCTACATGGTCTGTAACCTGACTCATTATGTCTAGGGGTCTTAGGCCCAGCTACATGGAACCTGACTCATTATGTCTAGGGGTCTTAGGCCCAGCTACATGGTCTGTAACCTGACTCATTATGTCTAGGGGTCTTAGGCCCAGCTACATGGTCTGTAACCTGACTCATTATGTCTAGGGGTCTTAGGTCCAGCTACATGGTCTGTAACGTGACTCATTATGTCTAGGGGTCTTTGGTCCAGCTACATGGTCTGTAACCTGACTCATTATGTCTAGGGGTCTTCGGCCCAGCTACATGGAACCTGACTCATTATGTCTAGGGGTCTTAGGCCCAGCAACATGGTCTGTAACCTGCCTCATTATGTCTAGGGGTCTTAGGCCCAGCTACATGGTCTGTAACCTGACTCATTATGTCTAGGGGTCTTCGGCCCAGCTACATGGAACCTGACTCATTATGTCTAGGGGTCTTAGGCCCAGCAACATGGTCTGTAACCTGCCTCATTATGTCTAGGGGTCTTCGGCCCAGCTACATGGAACCTGACTCATTATGTCTAGGGGTCTTAGGCCCAGCTACATGGTCTGTAACCTGACTCATTATGTCTAGGGGTCTTAGGCCCAGCTACATGGTCTGTAACCTGACTCATTATGTCTAGGGGTCTTAGGTCCAGCTACATGGTCTGTAACGTGACTCATTATGTCTAGGGGTCTTTGGTCCAGCTACATGGTCTGTAACCTGACTCATTATGTCTAGGGGTCTTCGGCCCAGCTACATGGAACCTGACTCATTATGTCTAGGGGTCTTAGGCCCAGCAACATGGTCTGTAACCTGCCTCATTATGTCTAGGGGTCTTAGGCCCAGCTACATGGTCTGTAACCTGACTCATTATGTCTAGGGGTCTTCGGTCCAGCTACATGGAACCTGACTCATTATGTCTAGGGGTCTTTGGTCCAGCTACATGGTCCTTAACCTGACTCATTATGTCTAGGGGTCTTAGGCCCAGCTACATGGAACCTGACTCATTATGTCTAGGGGTCTTAGGTCCATCTACATGGTCTGTAACCTGACTCATTATGTCTAGGGGTCTTCAGCCTAGCTACATGGTCTGTAACCTGACTCATTATGTCTAGGGGTCTTCGGCCCAGCTACATGGTCTGTAACCTGACTCATTATGTCTAGGGGTCTTAGGCCCAGCTACATGGAACCTGACTCATTATGTCTAGGGGTCTTAGGTCCAGCTACATGGTCTGTAACCTGACTCATTATGTCTAGGGGTCTTCGGCCTAGCTACATGGTCTGTAACCTGACTCATTATCTCTAGGGGTCTTCGGCCCAGCTACATGGTCTGTAACCTGACTCATTATGTCTAGGGGTCTTAGGCCCAGCTACATGGAACCTGACTCATTATGTCTAGGGGTCTTAGGCCCAGCTACATGGTCCTTAACCTGACTCATTATGTCTAGGGGTCTTAGGCCCAGCTACATGGAACCTGACTCATTATGTCTAGGGGTCTTAGGCCCAGCTACATGGTCTGCAACCTGATTTGATGTGTGCATAAATGTAAGAAATCAGCGTATGTTGTATTTACATGTGTGCCCAGGAGACAGCGAACTTACCGAGTTCAGGGCCAGCTCCATCTTGACCTCTTGGTTGGCCCGGGCAAGCAAATTATTAATATGTTCATGGGAACAAAATAAATATGCACAAAAAACTAACTACAAAATGGCATGCCCAGCTAAAGAGGTTAACTAACTAACAGAAACAAACAAATGCCGGCTGAGAGGCTTCTGGCCTCCTCTCTCTATCCCGGACTGGCTTCTGAACTGTCTCTTTCCCAGACTGACAATCATCTAAGGAATTACCAAGGCTTTCTGTCAGAACACAGCCATGACCCGGTTCGTGTTGCCAGCTGGGGATGGAGTGTGAAAGTGTATCACGGTAGTGTGTAGCCTAACTGTGTACAAACACTACACTACCCCCCATATCAAACTACTTAGTATACAACCTTGGATTGACTTCTGATTACTTCATGCTCTGCTAGGAATCTCAAATTCCCAATACTGGGGCCTTGAAATAACAGCACACCGCAGAACACAGTCTATTTTGGACGACTGCTCTAACTGGCACAGAACCAACACACAGAGATCGGAAAAAAAGTTGTGTTCATTCAAGGACTAGCCTGTCGAAATTGTAGCTTGCCTAAGCACAACACAACACTGTTCTTTTTTTAAAGAGAACTCAATGGTCAGTAGTGGATTCAAAACATACTTGTAATTGCTATAGCCGGAATAAATATGATAACATATTTTCAAGCGTTGTAGCCTATAGAAATATTATAATTCCGGTCATACTATTTTAGCATTATGAAAATCTTGCCTCATTATTAAAATTATAAATGGAAATGAGAAGTGCCAGTGATTTTCTTTCTAGAAAACTAGGAAAGGCTTGATGTGGCTTATTGTGACCATCCACCACCACTCAACTAGGACTGACGTCCTTGTAGCTAAAGTCATAGTCCAAAGGTGAATCGCGATTTGATTTTAGACATTGATGATCTTTTACTCACAAATACCTTTTTCTTTTTAGGTTATACTTCATGTCTGTATAGGTTATACTTCATGTCTGTATAGGTTATACTTCATGTCTGTATAGCTTATTCATCATGTCTACGTTGTATCCAGCACAGAAAAAAGTACTGAAACAAGGAATTAGGTAATTATACCGATGCAGGAGAACTTTGATCCTCCCCTTCATCTCCCCATTATTTTGGAAAATTATCTTGGTCATACATCATATAGTTACAGGAAGTAATTCACTCTAGTCAACTCTTTGTTTCTAGTTACTTCCTCAAACAACAGCCAAACATAAACCACTGTATCTTGGTCATACTAGACAACCATTTACAGACAATGGTTGACTCTATGTTTTCAAGTACTTCCTCATAATGAAACCTTTTCATAACCTGCAACGGTTGAGTAAATGTTACATAGCTGACAAAAATATCCAACCACTCTCTGCCCCCCAAATGGCACCTTGTTCTCTATATACATATATATGGTCAAAAGTAGTGTACTAGTGAATAGGATTCCATTTTAGACTCACAAACTGGTTCCTCTTGTCGCTGTGAAAAAACCCTGATGACTTATAGGCGTGTATTGTTTAAACTGAGATGGATAAGAATGTACAAGATATAGCCTGAAGAGAAGCAGTTCAGGTTTATCTACATTGTTAGAAGAAATGGTGCTATTGAGAACCAGGAAATGGAAAACCAGTACTCACTGAAACAATTTTCCACAATAAAAAAATACTTTTCATTATGAACTATTGAGTCTTGCAAGTCAATTATTTGTGCTTTATAGAACCGAAAAAGGGTTGGCTTGGCTTGCATTTTATGTGATCCTAAAAAGCAGAGGCGTCATTTTTTAATTTAACCAGGCAAGTCAGTTAAGAACAAATTCTTATTTACAATGACAGCCTACCGGGGAACAGTGGGTTAACTGCCTTGTTCAGGGGCAGAATGACAGATTTTTCCCTTGTCAGCTCAGGGATTCAGATCCAGCAACCTTTCGGTTATTTGTCCAACACTCTAACCACTAGGCGACCTGCCACCCCTCATGCCAAGGGGGCACAAAAGACACGTGACCCCTCAGATAAAATAAATACAAATAATTCAGATGTTAAATGAATTACTAAACTTAATTTTTAAGCCTAGCGGTATTTTGCGGAGGGGGCACACTGACTGGACCAGGGAAAGAGAGTACCCCCTCCTCCCTATTCTCCCTGGTAAGTGGTTCCATCAAAGGTGCACCACAGATCAAATATATGCTAGGCAGGACACTAGATACATGTAGACAGTATTGTGTCACGCCCTGACCTTAGATATATCTGTTTTTCTTTATATTTTGGTTAGGTCAGGGTGTGACTAGGGTGGGTACTCTAGTTTTTGTATATCTAGGGGGTTTTGTATGTCTATGTTGGCCTGATATGGTTCCCAATCAGAGACAACTGTTTATCGTTGTCTCTGATTGGGGATCATATTTAGGAAGCTATTTTCCTAATTTGTGTTGTGGGATCTTGTCTATGTATAGTTGCCTTAGTGCACATCAGTAGCGTCACGTTTAGTTTGGTTGGTTGTTGTTTTGGTCAGTGAGTTTTGATTTATTAAAATGATGTGGAACTCTACTCACGCTGCGCCTTGGTCCGATCCTTACAACGAACGTGACATATTGTCAGTGGAGGAGGAGAGTGTTGACAGACACACACATTGTTTGATGTGATTTCAGCTGCCAGTGATGGGCAGGACTTACAGGAGATATGTTGATAAATCTTGTTAAGATGGCGCCGGAAAAGAAGGCTGACATTTTACATGTTCCTATCCAATTGTGTTTTTTGTTTATTTCTTTGAGTTGTTTGTAACTTATTTTTGAACTCATTTTGTACATAATGTTGCTGCTACCATCTCTTATGACCGAAAATAACTTATGGATATCAGAACTGCGATTACTCACCACGAACTGGCAGAATCCTTTTTTTCTTTTAACAAGTCCGATGAGCCCGACGTGAATTACATACTGCTTTCTCTGGAACAGGCCCAGATCCCCATCATTTGCGTGTAGTGAAGGCGGAAAAAAACGGGCCGGGGGGCGGACTGCCTTCTGAGAATTTGTAGACGATTGAATAAACCTCAACTGCCTTCCATTCTGCTAGCAAACGTACAGTCTTTGGAAAATAAAATTGTTGAATTTAGTGGAAGATCAAACTGCCAACGGGACATTCAAAACTGTAATATCTTATGCTTCAATGAGTCGTGGCTGAACACCGACATTATCAACATACAGCTGGCTGGTTATACGCTATATCGGCAGGATAGAACAGAGGTGTCTGGTAAGACAAGGGGCGTCGGGTTATGTATTTTTGTAAATAACAGCTGGGGCACGATATCTAAGGAAGTCTTGAGGTTTTGCTCACCTGAGGTAGAGTATCTCATAATAAGCTGTAGACCACACTATTTACCTAGAGAGTTTTCATATGTATTTTTCGTAGCTGTCTACATACCACCACAGACTGATGATGGCACTAAGACAGTCAAAGCGTCACAGCCGAGAGCTGCCCTGTGACACGAGCTTACCAGATGAGCTAAACTACTTCTATGCTCGCCTCGAGGCAAATAATACTGAAACATGCATGAGAGCACCAGCTGTTCCGGAAGACTGTGTGATCATACTCTCTGCAGCCGAAGCGAGTAAGACCTTTGAACAGGTAAACATTCACAAGGCCGCAGGGCCAGACGGATTACCAGGATGTGTACTGCAAGCATGCGCTGACCAACATTTTCAACCTCTCCCTGTCCGAGTCTGTAATACCAACATGTTTTAAGCAGACGCTCTACTTTCCGGCTACCCGGATAAAGCACTAAATAAACTTCAGTTAGTGCTAAATACGGCTGCTAGAATCCTAACTAGAACCAAAAAATGTATCATATTACTCCAGTGCTAGCCTCCCTACACTGGCTTCCTGTCAAGGCAAGGGCTGATTTCAAGGTTTTACTGCTAACCTACAAAGCATTACATGGCCTTGCTCCTACCTATCTCTCTGATTTGGTCCTGCTGTACATACCTACATGTACGCTACGGTCACAAGAGCAGGCCTCCTAATTGTCCCTAGAATTTCTAAGCAAACAGCTGGAGGCAGGGCTTTCTCCTACAGAGCTCAATTTTTATGGAATGGTCTGCCTACCCATGTGAGAGATGCAAACTCGGTCTCAACCTTTAAGTCTTTACTGAAGACTCATCTCTTCAGTGGGTCATATGATTGAGTGTAGTCTGGCCCAGGAGTGTGAAGGTGAACGGAAAGGCTCTGGAGCAACGAACCGCCCTTGCTGTCTCTGCCTGGCCGGTTCCCCTCTTTCCACTGGGATTCTCTGCCTCTAACCCTATTACAGGGGCTGAGTCACTGGCTTACTAGGGCTCTTTCATACCGTCCCTAGGAGGGGTGCGTCACTTGAGTGGGTTGAGTCACTGATGTGATCTTCCAGTCTGGGTTGGCGCCCCCCTTGGGTTGTGCCGTGGCGGAGATCTTTGTGGGCTATACACGGCCTTGTCTCAGGATGTAAAATTGGTGGTTGAAGATATCCCTCTAGTGGTGTGGGGGCTGTGCTTTGGCGAAGTGGGTGGGGTCATATCCTTCCAGTGTCTCCTGACCCCTCCTGTCTCAGCCTCCAGTATTTATGCTGCAGTAGTTTATGTGTTGGGGGGCTAGGGTCAGTTTGTTATATCTGGAGTACTTCTCCTGTCCTATCCGGTGTCCTGTGTGAATTTAAGTATACTCTCTCTAATTCTCTCTTTCTTTCTCTCTCTCGGAGGACCAGAGCCCTAGGACCATGCCTCAGGACTACCTGGCATGATGACTCCTTGCTTTCCTCAGTCCACCTGGCCGTGCTGCTGCTCCAGTTTCAACTGTTCTGCCTGTGATTATTATTATTTGACCATGCTGCTCATTTATGAACATTTGAACATCTTTGCCATGTTCTGTTATAATCTCCACCCGGCACAGCCAGAAGAGGACTGGCCACCCCACATAGCCTGGTTCCTCTCTAGGTTTCTTCCTAGGTTTTGGCCTTTCTAGGGGGGTTTTCCGAGCCACCGTGCTTCTACACCTGCAAAAAGTGTGAAAGCTCTCTGAACTTTAAACTCTAAGCCACCTAATACAGGGATGGGTAACTGGTGGCACCCTCTTTGAAGGCCCTCTGAACTTGAATTTTTCTATAACTTTTTTGGGGGGGTTTTAGGCTGGGTTTCTGTACAGCACTTTGAGATATCAGCTGATGTACGAAGGGCTATATAAATACATTTGATTTGATTTGAAAGCCTATAGGGACGAGGTCAGAGACATCGCCGTGTGGTGCCAGGACAAGAACCTCACCCTCAATGTGATCAATGCAAAGGAGATGATTGTGGACTACAGGAAAAGGAGGACCGAGCATGCCCCCATTCTCATCAACGGGGCTGTAGTGGAGCAGGTTGAGAGCTTCAAGTTACTTGGTGTCCACTTCACCAACAAACTAACATGGTCCACGCACACCAAGACAGTTGTGAAGAGGGCACAACAAAACCTATTCCCCCTCAGGATGACTGAAAAGATTTGACACAGGTCCTCAGATCCTCAAAAGGTTCTACAGCTGCACCATTGAGACTGGTTGGTTGACTGGTTGCATCACTGCCTGGTATTGCAACTGCTCGGCCTCCGACCGCAAGGCACTACAGAGGGTAGTGCGTACGGCCCAGTACATCACTGGGGCAAAGCTTCCTGCCATCCAGAACCTCTATACCAGGCGGTAACAGAGGAAGACACTAAAAATTGTCAAAGACTCCAGCAACCCCAGTCATTGACTGTTCTCTCTGCTACTGCACGGCAAGCGGGACCAGAGCGCCAAGTCTAGGTCCAAGAGGTTTCTAAACAGCTTCGACTGACCAGTGCCCCTGCACATTGACTCTGTACCGGTACCCCCCTGCATATAGTCTCACTATTGTTATTTTACTGCTGCTTTTTAATTACTTGTTACTTTTATTTGTTATTGTCTTTTGTATTTCTTCTTATTTTTTCTTTAAACTGCATTGTTGGTACCTGTTGTATTTGGCGCATGTGACAAATAAAATGTGATTTGATTTGAAATGAATGTGGTCAAGCAATGTAGCCGATTGATTCCTTCTTGATGAATAAATAAAACAAAAATGTTTCTCTGTAATACTAGCCACCTAGCAATTGTATAAAGTTGTCTTTAGCTAGCCAGCTAGATAGGTCCCCAATCTCTCAACCTCCTAACTAGTTGTTCATGTCCCTGCCTCTACATACTGTAGCTAAACTACACTGTTGATGAGACGTTTCTCATGAGAAGCTGTTAACATAAATCTAATCAAACACACACATGTACACACATACACACAAACATACACACACAGCAGAGTGGAGTGTTGCAGTCAGGGAGATGTGGTCTGTCAGTACACAACATCTGGTGCCAGTCTAGGAACTCTGTAAAGGTTGTTTCCATAGAGACACTTTGCCAGCTTGCGTTGAAATGAGAAAGGTGTTGAGGGGATAGTGGAAGAAAAGAGAAGTAGTGGAGGAAAGGCGGATGAGAGAAAGAGAAGTGCTGGTGGATTTGAGCTTATCATAAGAAGGTAACAATGTTAGTAGGGTAGTGTGCATAGCCTACAGATAGAACATTAGATTGTGAACCTGGTCAAATAGATTCCATTTATCTTAAATGAGCAAAAGACTATTAAGTCTCATAGGCTGTGTTTACACAGGCAGCCCAATTCTGATATTTTTCATTAATTGGTATTTTTGACCAATCAGATCAGCTCTGAAAAAGAAACAATCTGATGTGATTTGTCAAAATACCAATTAGAGGGAAAAAATATCAGAATTGTCCATTTAAAAACATATATATATACATTTGTATTACTATTTATCAGGGGTAGCAGCAGCACCCTCAGCACCTCTACTTCCTGCAGCTATTCCACCCCTTTACTTAGATTTGTGTGTATTAGGTTGTTGTTGGGGAATTGTTAGATTACTTGTTAGATATTACTGCACTGTTGGAACTAGAAGTACAAGCATTTGGCCACACTCACAATAACATCTGCAAACCATGTGTATGTGACCAATAAAATGTTGTTTGATTTATGGGTGAACCTGCAATAAAGCATTTCATTGCACCTTGTACTCCTGTCTACTGTACTCCTGTCTACTGTCTACAGTATATACAGTGTATATGACAAATAAACAAACTTGTCTGGACATACACACACACACATACACACTGGTAGTCTATTGGAAGAGGGGTGAGACAGGCCACAGCACAGCCTACTAAAATAATAAAGTTGTCCCTCTAATGCATTGCTCTCATGTCTGTCTGTCTCTTTGGTAAGAGTTAACTCACAGTCAACAGTCAACCCCCCAATGTCACTTTCAGCAATAGGATGTAATCTTAGGAAACGGTGTGGTTTCACTACACCCTTGGCTTTCTCACTGATCGTATGCGACCTTCGTGAACAACGACTACAGACAAAGAGGTGCCATATACTCGCTCTCTACGCCCACGTGTCTGTTTCGATGTGTTTCACCTAGGAGCAGAGAAGAGGGGAACAGACTGACGTAACATAGTCCCGGCATCCTCCGCCGCCACATCATCCTCTTCTCAGCAGCAGAACGACCCTTCTCGGTGAAAGTGAACAGAATATACAGAGGACAGGCAGAGAGGAGACGGAAAAGAAACCAAAACGTATAGAGTAACGATTCTCACATGCTTGCTTTTGGTCGTAGTTGATAAGGACCTCGCGCTTGAACTAGAAATAAGCTACATGATATTTTAGCCGACGTTGTTACTATTTTGGCGTCTATAAACTATTCATTGTTTATGTTAAGAGTATAAACTGTAACACATTGAGGTTTCAACAACTCTTGGAAAATGCTACAATCTCTAACTAGCAATTCGTGTGTGCGGTTGATACAAAGTCACAAATCGACATGGTATTTTTTGCTTCTAGTCTTGGGATATATTCTTTATCTTATATTCGGAGCTGTTGTCTTTTCATCGGTGGAACTGCCTTATGAAGACCGGCTAAGACAGGAGTTACGAACCATCAAAAAACTGTTCCTCCAGGACCACGAATGTCTGTCGGAAGAACGCCTTGAGGAGTTTCTGGAGAAGGCGCTCGAGGCCAGTAACTATGGAGTGTCCATTCTCAATAACGCATCGTCAAATTGGAACTGGGACTTCACCTCCTCGCTCTTTTTCGCCAGTACTGTATTGTCTACCACAGGTGAGTCCGTCATTGGCCTATTAAAGTGTACAGCATTTCAGCCATCTAGGGGTGGGCTGGCTGGAGGTGATGCAGGCTGCGCGTCATAGCTCGTTCTACGTTGGCGCAATGACATCGCTCCCAGAAATGAATAGGTGACGTTCAGAAATGTGTTGCTCTTAATATACCTATTTTCGGAAAAATAAGGGAGTTGCTTGCTTATGTAGTTATAGTTATGATGATGGTTATACAGTTCGTTATTGTCATAACCTTCTTGTAACTAGGCACACAACCTGAAAGCAGTTTGCGTTTTGTTGCCTGTGACACTGAAATGTACACTTTCGAGACACTGTACACCCAAGTAACACCTGGCTTTGTTATCTGAACTCAGCTCAGTGATGACAATACATATATGCCCCCAATGCAGCCATTGCACACAACAAAGGCCTACTATATAGGCCTACCCCCCAAAATAGATGTCTGCATAGCTGTGTTGCAGCATAGCTGTGTTGCAGCACCCCCTGACACATCAGAATAATACAGAAAAAAATCATTTTAAAAAGTACGATATTTTTTTTAGCAAAAGTAACGCACTGGGCCTTTACTAGTCCTGTATTAGCGGACATATATAGGCGCTTGTAGCGCAGGGCAAAAACAATTCTGCTTCGCCACACCCTCCCCCCTGATCTCATGTCCTGGTCAGGTAAAACTCTGGGTCCTATTTGTAGGCCATGACAGAACATGATTATTATTTCCTTTTCATCTGTGTTATGACTATAGGGCTGGGAGTTTCTTGCCGGGTCATGTGAATTGGAAACCCTTTCAAACTACCACAAACCTTGTTATTATTCATTCTGAATCTGATATCATAAGAGCCAGAGACAACAACTTAAATGGACAACATACTCTGTAGTATAGTTAAGCTGCAGCTGGCCCAGAACAGAGCAGCTCGTCTTGCTCTTCATTGTAATCAGATGGCTAATATTAATCATATGCATGCCAGTCTCTCTTGGCTAAGAGTTGAGACGGGCTGCATCACTTCTTATTTTTTACAAGAAACATTAATGTGTTGAAAAATCCTAATTGTTTGCATAGTCAACTTATGCACAGCTCTGATGCACACACGTACCCCACCAGACATGCCACCAGGGGTCTTTTCACAGTCCCAAATCCAGAACAAATACAAGAAGGTATACAGTATTATATAGAGCCATTATTGCATGGAACACAGAACTGATCAAAATAGAACCCCAGAACTGGTCATCTTAAATAGACCACAGAACTGGTCATCTTTAAATAGACCACAGAACTGGTCATCTTAAACAGACCACAGAACTGGTCATCTTTAAATAGACCACAGAACTGGTCATCTTAAACAGACCACAGAACTGGTCATCTTAAATAGACCACAGAACTGGTCATCTTTAAATAGACCACAGAACTGGTCATCTTAAACAGACCACAGAACTGGTCATCTTAAACAGACCACAGAACTGGTCATCTTAAACAGACCACAGAACTGGTCATCTTAAACAGACCACAGAACTTCTGGTGTGAGTGCCATGAGCTACAGAACAGAGTTCCCAACCCTCTAGATCGTGTTGTTTTGTCTAAATCACGTATGATGGTTTGCTGTTGCTACCTGCTATTAATGTGTTCAGCTGTGCAATAGACTACTGTCATCACTACTACTGCCTTGTAATGTGGTTCAGCTGGGCAGTAGACTACTGTCATCACTACTACTGCCTTGTAATGTGGTTCAGCTGGGCAGTAGACTACTGTCATCACTACTACTGCCTTGTAATGTGGTTCAGCTGGGCAGTAGACTACTGTCATCACTACTACTGCCTTGTATGTGGTTCAGCTGGGCAGTAGACTACTGTCATCACTACTACTGTCTTGTAATGTGGTTCAGCTGTGCAGTAGACTACTGTCATCACTACTACTGCCATGGAATGTGGTTCAGCTGGGCAGTAGACTACTGTCATCACTACTACTGCCTTGTAATGTGGTTCAGCTGGGCAGTAGACTACTGTCATCACTACTACTGCCTTGTAATGTGGTTCAGCTGAGCAGTAGACTACTGTCATCACTACTACTGCCTTGTAATGTGGTTCAGCTGGGCAGTATACTACTGTCATCACTACTACTGCCTTGTAATGTGGTTCAGCTGGGCAGTAGACTACTGTCATCACTACTACTGCCTTGTAATGTGGTTCAGCTGGGCAGTAGACTACTGTCATCACTACTACTGCCTTGTAATGTGGCTCAGCTTGGCAGTAGACTACTGTCATCACTACTACTGCCTTGTAATGTGGCTCAGCTTGGCAGTAGACTACTGTCATCACTACTACTGCCTTGTAATGTGGTTCAGCTGGGCAGTAGACTACTGTCATCACTACTACTGCCTTGTAATGTGGTTCAGCTTGGCAGTAGACTACTGTCATCACTACTACTGCCTTGTAATGTGGTTCAGCTGGGCAGTAGACTACTGTCATCACTACTACTGCCTTGTAATGTGGTTCAGCTGGGCAGTAGACTACTGTCATCACTACTACTGCCTTGTAATGTGGTTCAGCTGGGCAGTAGACTACTGTCATCACTACTACTGCCTTGTATGTGGTTCAGCTGGGCAGTAGACTACTGTCATCACTACTACTGTCTTGTAATGTGGTTCAGCTGTGCAGTAGACTACTGTCATCACTACTACTGCCATGGAATGTGGTTCAGCTGGGCAGTAGACTACTGTCATCACTACTACTGCCTTGTAATGTGGTTCAGCTGGGCAGTAGACTACTGTCATCACTACTACTGCCTTGTAATGTGGTTCAGCTGAGCAGTAGACTACTGTCATCACTACTACTGCCTTGTAATGTGGTTCAGCTGGGCAGTATACTACTGTCATCACTACTACTGCCTTGTAATGTGGTTCAGCTGGGCAGTAGACTACTGTCATCACTACTACTGCCTTGTAATGTGGTTCAGCTGGGCAGTAGACTACTGTCATCACTACTACTGCCTTGTAATGTGGCTCAGCTTGGCAGTAGACTACTGTCATCACTACTACTGCCTTGTAATGTGGCTCAGCTTGGCAGTAGACTACTGTCATCACTACTACTGCCTTGTAATGTGGTTCAGCTGGGCAGTAGACTACTGTCATCACTACTACTGCCTTGTAATGTGGTTCAGCTTGGCAGTAGACTACTGTCATCACTACTACTGCCTTGTAATGTGGTTCAGCTGGGCAGTAGACTACTGTCATCACTACTACTGCCTTGTAATGTGGTTCAGCTGGGCAGTAGACTACTGTCATCACTACTACTGCCTTGTAATGTGGTTCAGCTGGGCAGTAGACTACTGTCATCACTACTACTGCCTTGTAATGTGGTTCAGCTGGGCAGTAGACTACTGTCATCACTACTACTGCCTTGTAATGTGGTTCAGCTGGGCAGTAGACTACTGTCATCACTACTACTGCCTTGTAATGTGGTTCAGCTGGGCAGTAGACTACTGTCATCACTACTACTGCCTTGTAATGTGGTTCAGCTGGGCAGTAGACTACTGTCATCACTACTACTGCCTTGTAATGTGGTTCAGCTGGGCAGTAGACTACTGTCATCACTACTACTACCTTGTAATGTGGTTCAGCTGGACAGTAGACTACTGTCATCACTACTACTGCCTTGTAATGTGGTTCAGCTGGGCAGTAGACTACTGTCATCACTACTACTGCCTTGTAATGTGGTTCAGCTGGGCAGTAGACTACTGTCATCACTACTACTACCTTGTAATGTGGTTCAGCTGGGCAGTAGACTACTGTCATCACTACTACTGCCTTGTAATGTGGTTCAGCTGGGCAGTAGACTACTGTCATCACTACTACTGCCTTGTAATGTGGTTCAGCTGGGCAGTAGACTACTGTCATCACTACTACTGCCTTGTAATGTGGTTCAGCTGGACAGTAGACTACTGTCATCACTACTACTGCCTTGTAATGTGGTTCAGCTGAGCAGTAGACTACTGTCATCACTACTACTGCCTTGTAATGTGGTTCAGCTGGGCAGTAGACTACTGTCATCACTACTACTGCCTTGTAATGTGGTTCAGCTGGACAGTAGACTACTGTCATCACTACTACTGCCTTGTAATGTGGTTCAGCTGGACAGTAGACTACTGTCATCACTACTACTGCCTTGTAATGTGGTTCAGCTGGGCAGTAGACTACTGTCATCACTACTACTGCCTTGTAATGTGGTTCAGCTGGGCAGTAGACTACTGTCATCACTACTACTGCCTTGTAATGTGGTTCAGCTGGACAGTAGACTACTGTCATCACTACTACTGCCTTGTAATGTGGTTCAGCTGGGCAGTAGACTACTGTCATCACTACTACTGCCTTGTAATGTGGTTCAGCTGGACAGTAGACTACTGTCATCACTACTACTGCCTTGTAATGTGGTTCAGCTGGACAGTAGACTACTGTCATCACTACTACTGCCTTGTAATGTGGCTCAGCTTGGCAGTAGACTACTGTCATCACTACTACTGCCTTGTAATGTGGTTCAGCTGGGCAGTAGACTACTGTCATCACTACTACTACCTTGTAATGTGGTTCAGCGGGACAGTAGACTACTGTCATCACTACTACTGCCTTGTAATGTGGTTCAGCTGGGCAGTAGACTACTGTCATCACTACTACTGCCTTGTAATGTGGTTCAGCTGGGCAGTAGACTACTGTCATCACTACTACTGCCTTGTAATGTGGTTCAGCTGGACAGTAGACTACTGTCATCACTACTACTGCCTTGTAATGTGGTTCAGCTGGACAGTAGACTACTGTCATCACTACTACTGCCTTGTAATGTGGTTCAGCTGGACAGTAGACTACTGTCATCACTACTACTGCCTTGTAATGTGGTTCAGCTGAGCAGTAGACTACTGTCATCACTACTACTGCCTTGTAATGTGGTTCAGCTGGGCAATAGACTACTGTCATCACTACTACTGCCTTGTAATGTGGTTCAGCTGGGCAGTAGACTACTGTCATCACTACTACTGCCTTGTAATGTGGTTCAGCTGGACAGTAGACTACTGTCATCACTACTACTGCCTTGTAATGTGGTTCAGCTGGACAGTAGACTACTGTCATCACTACTACTGCCTTGTAATGTGGTTCAGCTGGGCAGTAGACTACTGTCATCACTACTACTGCCTTGTAATGTGGTTCAGCTGGGCAGTAGACTACTGTCATCACTACTACTGCCTTGTAATGTGGTTCAGCTGAGCAGTAGACTACTGTCATCACTACTACTGCCTTGTAATGTGGTTCAGCTGGACAGTAGACTACTGTCATCACTACTACTACCATGAACGTGTAGATGAAAAAAAGTGATGCAAATATTTGGGAAGTAGGTAACACTTTGTATTAAGGTTGGTCTTAACTAATATCAATATTGTATTAAGATGTTGTTAGATAATGCTGTACTTTAACATGGATCATAATATGAATTAAACACTGCTTTGTGTTTCCTCCAGGATACGGTCACACCGCTCCGCTCTCCGACGGGGGAAAAGCTTTTTGTATCGTCTACTCTGTGCTCGGCATCCCCTTCACCCTCCTCTTCCTCACTGCCGTGGTCCAACGCATCATGATCTTCAGCACACGCCGGCCCGTCATGTATGTGTCCACCCGCTGGGGCCTGTCCAAACCTTTGGTAGCCATGGTCCACGCCACGCTCCTCGCCATCCTGGCTGCTTCCTGTTTCTTCCTCATCCCGGCAGCCATCTTCTCCTCCCTAGAGGAGAACTGGAACTTCCTGGAGAGTTTCTACTTCTGTTTTATATCTCTCAGTACCATCGGACTGGGAGATTACGTACCAGGAGAGTCCTTCAACCAGAGGTTCAGACAGATCTATAAAGTGGGCATCACTGGTAAGTGTTCACATTTGTTTGCTTGAATTTCTTTTAGCACACAATAGGTGCTGGTCTTCCAAGAGTCCATGAGAGATTGATAAATGATCCAGAACTGGGGTGATGAATGATCCAGAACTGGGGAGATGAATGATCTAGAACTGGGGTGATGAATGATCTAGAACTGGGGTGATGAATGATCTAGAACTGGGGTGATGAATGATCCAGAACTGGGGTGATGAATGATCCAGAACTGGGGTGATGAATGATCCAGAACTGGGGTGATGAATGATCCAGAACTGGGGTGATGAATGATCTAGAACTGGGGTGATGAATGATCCAGAACTGGGGTGATGAATGACCCAGAACTGGGTTGTCCAAATTAAAGTGAACTTAAATAACCATATAAATAGAGATACAGCATCATCCAACACCTTGAGGCTCTGCATTGGACAGGTTCGTCTTGAGGCTCTGGATGCTATTGGACAGGTTCGTTGTGAGGCTCTAGATGCTATTGGACAGGTTTGTCGTGAGGCTCTGGATGCTATTGGACAGGTTTGTCTTGAGGCTCTAGATGCTATTGGACAGGTTTGTCTTGAGGCTCTAGATGCTATTGGACAGGTTTGTCTTGAGGCTCTAGATGCTATTGGACAGGTTTGTATTGAGGCTCTAAATGCTATTGGACAGGTTTGTCTTGAGGCTCTGGATGCTATTGGACAGGTTTGTCTTGAGGCTCTGGATGCTATTGGACAGGTTTCAAATCAAATGAAATGTATTTATATACATTTTTCTTACATCAGCTGATATCTCAAAGTGCTGTACAGAAACCCAGCCTAAAACCTCAAACAGCAAGCAATGCATCAGCTGATATCTCAAAGTGCTGTACAGAAACCCAGCCTAAAACCTCAAACAGCAAGCAATGCAGGTGTAGAAGCACGGTGGCTAGGAAAAACTCCCTAGAAAGGCCAAAACCTAGGAAGAAACGTAGAGAGGAACCAGTCTATGAGGGGTGGCCAGTCCTCTTCTGGCTGTGCCAGGTGGAGATTATAACAGAACATGGCCAAGATGTTCAAATGTTCATAAATGACCAGCATGGTCAAATAATAATAATCACAGTGGTTGTAGAGGGTGCAACAGGTCAGCACATCAGGAGTAAATGTCAGTTGGCTTTTCATAGCCGATCATTGAGAGTATCTCTATCGCTCCTGCTGTCTCTAGAGAGTTGAAAACAGCAGGTCTGGGACAGGTAGCACGTCTGGTGAACAGGTCAGGGTTCCATAGCCGCAGGCAGAACAGTTGAACCTGGAGCAGCCGCATGGCCAGGTGGACTGGAGACAGCAAGGAGTCATCATGCCAGGTGGTCCTGAGGCATGGTCCTAGGGCTCAAGTCCTCAGAGAAAGAGAGAATTAGAGAGAGCATACTTAAATTCACACAGGACACCGGATAAGACGAGAAATACTCCAGATATAACAGACTGACCCTAGCCCCCCGACACATAAACTACTGCAGTATAAATACTGGAGGCTGAGACAGGAGGGGTCAGGAGACACTGTGGCCCCGTCCCGACGATACCCCCGGACAGGGCCAAACAGGCAGGATATAACCCCACCCACTTTGCCAAAGCACAGCCCCCACACCACTAGAGGGATATCTTCAACCACCAATTTACCATCCTTAGACAAGGCCGTGTATAGCCCACAAAGATCTCCACCACGGCACAACCCAAGGGGGGGCGCCAACCCAGACAGGAAGACCACGTCAGTGACTCAACCCACTCAAGTGACGCACTCCTGACATGGACGGCATGGAAGCGCACCAGTAAGCCAGTGATTAGGCCCCTGTAATAGGGTAAGAGACAGAGAATCCCAATGGATAGGTTTGTCTTGAGGCTCTAGATGCTATTGGACAGGTTTGTCTTGAGGCTCTAGATGCTATTGGACGGGTTTGTCTTGAGGCTCTAGATGCTATTGGACAGGTTTGTCTTGAGGCTCTAGATGCTATTGGACAAGTTTGTCGTGAGGCTCTAGATGCTATCGGACAAGTTTGTCTTGAGGCTGTAGATGCTATTGGACAAGTTTGTCTTGAGGCTCTAGATGCTATTGGACAAGTTTGTCTTGAGGCTCTAGATGCTATTGGACAGGTTTGTCTTGAGGCTCTAGATGCTATTGGACAAGTTTGTCTTGAGGCTCTAGATGCTATTGGACAAGTTTGTCTTGAGGCTCTAGATGCTATTGGACAAGTTTGTCTTGAGGCTCTAGATGCTATTGGACAAGTTTGTCTTGAGGCTCTAGGTGCTATTGGACAGGCTCAAATTGCTCTTTAGAAGCCAAAAACCAGAAGCCTTTTGCTGTGAAAGAGAAAACAGCTCCTGGCTAAGAAGAGAGAAAAAGGCTGATTTTGAACTTAGTAGGGGGACCTGTATATTTGATTTGGATTGCCCTCAGCACTTCTGGCATGTTTGTGAAGTTTGGCTGAATCTGAGACAGGAGAATCTTCCCATATCTTTCCTGAACATCCCCTCTTCCTTCATCAATACACAGAAAGTCTAAATTAATGTAGACTGCTACTGCTATTCAGAGACTTTAGTTGATTATGACCATAGTAATGATCATGATAATAATGAGCTCATCTATTATTGGGAAAACCAACACCAAAACCTTTCTACTGATTACACACTGCTTGCTGGGCTCATCATTGCACTTTCCCTCCCCCTAGTGGTTAGATAGAAAAACAAACAATGTTGTGAGGTTGTGATTGCCATGATATGAACTGAGTCAGCTGAGGGTTTCAATGAGCCAGTGATGAGTTGGAGAAGAGGAGCACTGCAGATAGCCCATTCAGTATTTATATCATACTATGCATGTGAGGATAAGAACCATGGAGAGAGAGTGATCAAATGACAATATTAATGGATAATCTCTCTCTCTCTCTCTCTCTCTCTCTCTCTCTCTCTCTCTCTCTCTCTCTCTCTCTCTCTCTCTCTCTCTCTCTCTCTCCAGTCTACCTCCTCCTGGGCTTGGTCGTGATGCTTGTGGTCCTGGAGACGTTCTGTGAGCTGCAGCAGCTGAAGACCCTGAGGAAGATGTTCTATCTGAAGAAGGAGAAACCACAGGACCGCCTGGCTATACTGGAGCATGACCATCTGGCCTTCACCGCCGTGTCCCACCAGAACAACTCCACCTCGCTCAGGGAGGACAACACCAAGAACCTGCCCTTCGTTAGTGTCCCCGAGCTGGCCTCGCCCGGTGGGGACGACCCCATGATCGGCTAGAAAGGGGGTGGGGATAGTTAAAATGTTGGGGTGAAACTAGGGAAGGCCAAGGAGAGTAGAAGTGTAGTGAGGGGGGAGGGATGGTGAAACTAAGGTTGCAATCCAATTCTCTATCCTTCTTCTGAAGTGTGCACTTGATCACTGCATTTGTCACTATACCCTGATGAAGACAGCTTGTCTGTCGAAACGTTGGTTATTAGGATATTAAATGATTGCATCTGAGCCCCTGGGTGTGCAGCTCTCCTTTCCTTTTTCAAGTGTTCTACTCCGCTAGCCAGCACCTCGCCTAAACACGTGTTCTACTCGGCTAGCCAGCACCTCGCCTAAACAGGTGTTCTACTCCGCTAGCCAGCACCTCGCCTAAACACGTGTTCTACTCCGCTAGCCAGCAGCACGCCTAAACAGGTGTTCTACTCCGCTAGCCAGCACCTCGCCTAAACAGGTGTTCTACTCCGCTAGCCAGCACCTCGCCTAAACAGGTGTTCTACTCCGCTAGCCAGCACCTCGCCTAAACACGTGTTCTACTCGGCTAGCCAGCACCTCGCCTAAACAGGTGTTCTACTCCGCTAGCCAGCACCTCGCCTAAACAGGTGTTCTACTCCGCTAGCCAGCACCTCGCCTAAACACGTGTTCTACTCCGCTAGCCAGCAGCACGCCTAAACAGGTGTTCTACTCCGCTAGCCAGCACCTCGCCTAAACAGGTGTTCTACTCCGCTAGCCAGCACCTCGCCTAAACACGTGTTCTACTCCGCTAACCAGCACCTCGCCTAAACACGTGTTCTACTCCGCTAGCCAGCACCTCGCCTAAACACGTGTTCTACTCCGCTAGCCAGCACCTCGCCTAAACACGTATTCTACTCCGCTAGCGAGCACCTCGCCTAAACACGTGTTCTACTCCGCTAGCCAGCACCTCGCCTAAACACGTGTTCTACTCCGCTAGCCAGCACCTCGCCTAAACACGTGTTCTACTCCGCTAGCCAGCACCTCGCCTAAACACGTGTTCTACTCCGCTAGCCAGCACCTCGCCTAAACAGGTGTTCTACTCCGCTAGCCAGCACCTCGCCTAAACACGTGTTCTACTCCGCTAGCCAGCACCTCGCCTAAACACGTGTTCTACTCCGCTAGCCAGCACCTCGCCTAAACACGTGTTCTACTCCGCTAGCCAGCACCTCGCCTAAACACGTGTTCTACTCGGCTAGCCAGCACCTCGCCTAAACACGTGTTCTACTCCGCTAGCCAGCACCTCGCCTAAACACGTGTTCTACTCCGCTAGCCAGCACCTCGCCTAAACAGGTGTTCTACTCCGCTAGCCAGCACCTCGCCTAAACACGTGTTCTACTCCGCTAGCCAGCACCTCGCCTAAACACGTGTTCTACTCGGCTAGCCAGCACCTCGCCTAAACACGTGTTCTACTCCGCTAGCCAGCACCTCGCCTAAACACGTGTTCTACTCCGCTAGCCAGCACCTCGCCTAAACAGGTGTTCTACTCCGCTAGCCAGCACCTCGCCTAAACACGTGTTCTACTCGGCTAGCCAGCACCTCGCCTAAACACGTGTTCTACTCCGCTAGCCAGCACCTCGCCTAAACACGTGTTCTACTCCGCTAGCCAGCACCTCGCCTAAACACGTGTTCTACTCCGCTAGCCAGCACCTCGCCTAAACACGTGTTCTACTCCGCTAGCCAGCACCTCGCCTAAACACGTGTTCTACTCCGCTAGCCAGCACCTCGCCTAAACAGGTGTTCTACTCCGCTAACCAGCAGCTTGCCTAAACACGTGTTCTACTCCGCTAGCCAGCACCTCGCCTAAACACGTGTTCTACTCCGCTAGCCAGCACCTCGCCTAAACACGTGTTCTACTCCGCTAGCCAGCACCTCGCCTAAACACGTGTGCGTTTCTTTCGCCTCTTGATCACTGCCTACCATCAATTCTCTCCAGGTGAAACTCTCTGTAACATTAGCTGATAATCTCTCGGCGAAACTCTACCCAATCGATGCTTACACCAATTCAATGCTTTTCAATAAGAAGGGTAGAGAATCGGGATGCAACCTATGAACGGTGAGGGAACGGTGATACCGGGGTCTCATAGGAGAGTAGAAGGGTATTTCAGAGAACTTCTGAACTTAAGCTTCAGCAAAAGGATCCATTTTAAAAACAAAAGCTTGACTTCAAACCACTGTTAGTAATATTGAATACGATAGTATTTTAGCCCTTTATCGTCCACGGGAACTTAACTATCCCTCGTAATGACACACAAAATGTAGCCTTCATATGTCTAGTTGATGTGTACGCTGGGTAACTTAACGATAAGGGAAATGTCTGCCTTACTATTGGAGCTTCGTTCATTGTCAGGATCCTTGTTCAGAACAGCCTTGCTATCTATCTACCGTTCTTATATAGACTATATCCATATCTATCATGTGTTTATGAACACGCTTATAGTGAGTTATGATGCAGTCATAATGCCTTATGAGCACAGCTATAAACACATAGATATGGGCTTCGTAGAAAGTTGATAGAAAGTCCTACTAACTTGACAATAGCACAGTTGGGAACATTTAACAGGACATCCACCTGGGAAAATGGAAGCTAATATCACGTTATACTGTTAGAGTCTGTACACATAGTACTGTAGTTCTAAGGTACATTTTACAGGAGTGAACTGAAACGCATGTATTCAGGTTAACTGGATCAGGTATACAACCGTAGCCCATTTCATCATTGTGAAATGCCCTGAACATGAATTACAGTAAGATGTTTATTTGATGCTAGTTTAAAGTACAAGTTGTGATGTTATGTTGAGGTAGTTGTAAATGTTTCTTGACTAGTGCTGTACTGTCTGTATTTCTCACGTTATTTAGTCTGAAAGAAATGGACTTACTGTGTGGCTTATTGTATGTTAAAGGGACGGTTAAGAAGGGAACAAAGCAGGTCTGAATCATGGTTCACTGCCAGAAGAAATGATGCTGTATAGAACCATGAAAGGTTCAGTGACTCATCTCATAAAGCACCTTTATTTTTAGCAGTGTATTATCATCAATCATATGACCACAGCAGGTTTCTGAACACCTTGTGTGAACCACTCAGAAATGGGAAATGACCGGGTTGAACATTTTGGACCAAAAATGATTGGTTCTGGAAAGTACAAAAGTTATGTCCTGAACTTCAGATTTAAGTGAGAGGACAAAGAAGAACTGAATTTAGAAGAAGTGATGTTGTTGTTAGAAGACTTGCAGTGTGTGTACAGATATAGGATCTTAATTTGACCAGTATTGTCACAGCAAAATAATCCTGCAGGAACAGGATTTTAACATGTAGTCCATAATGTTGCTTGATTAGTGGTTAGGCTGGCCAAAAGTAGGCTACATGAAAAGTGCAATAATGTTAATATAACTGTGTTAGTGTGGGTTTTTAGTGAATGTATGTAAATCACAAAGCTCATCTGCAACAAAGAGTGATCAAATTAAGAGCCTACATCTGTAATGCTTCAGGACTGCTCTCTGACAGACAAGAAAAGTCTGATTATTTGATACTGCAAATCACTATTTAAAAACATGATTATAAACTAGCTTTGAACTATTTTAGAAAGAGCTTAGTATTTCTGGGGGATGTTAAGAGGAGTGTTTACAAATGTGTGTTTGTAATTTATGCAGATGATGATTCTAATAAAGGTACTCCGTGAGAGACTCAGAGGAACTTGACTATAGAAAACACTGATTGACAGCAGGCAGACAGGACTGCTTTACAGTACAATGCAGTAGAAACATTTCCCTGGACAACTCTTTAACTGATTTGTAATAGCTACACTATAATGAATTAACTGACATATATTGCCCAAATTAAGATCTACAAAAATTAACTAAATTAAGATTTAAGTTAAGATGTACAGAAGGGAATATTAATTTATTTGCTTGTATTTGCTTGATGTCATCCTGTATTTGAAACGTATTTGTTTGAAGCATACATGTGAGTACAAGCTGACTTGTGGACATCCTGGTATTATTATTGTGGACATACTGGTATTATTATTGTGGACATCCTGGTATTATTATTGTGGACATCCTGGTATTATTATTGTGGACATCCTGGTATTATTATTGTGGACATACTGGTATTATTATTGTGGACATCCTGGTATTATTATTGTGGACATCCTGGTATTATTATTGTGGACATCCTGGTATTATTATTGTGGACATTGTCACGCCCTGACCTTAGTATTCTTTGTTTTCTTTATATATTTTGGTTAGGTCAGTGTGTGACATGGGTGATGTATGTGTTTTTGTACTATCTAGGGGTTTTGTATGTTCATGGGGTTGTGTACTATCTAGGTGTTTTGTATGTCTATGGTTGCCTAGATTGGTTCTCAATCAGAGGCAGCTGTTTATCGTTGTCTCTGATTGGGAACCATATTTAGGCAGCCATATTCTTTGGGTAATTCGTGGGTTATTGTCTATGTGTTAGTTGCCTGTGTCTGCACTTATCATATATACCTTCACGGTCGTTTTGTTGTTTTGTCATTTTGTTTAAGTGTTCTTCGTCTTATTAAAGATGTGTTCATCTCACGCTGCGCCTTGGTCTCCTCCATACAACGAACGTGACAGAATAACTCACCAAACAAGGACCAACCAGCGTGAAAGGGAGGAACAGCGCTTTGGGGAAGAATGGACCCAGGGGAAGGATGAGTGGGTGACAACCTGGGAGGAGATAGAGAGGTGGTCGATCGATCCAGGGAGAGTACCAGAGCCCGCTTTGGATTCTATGGAACAGTGCGAGGAGGGATACAGGAGAATGGAGGAATGGCAACGATATAGTTTTACATTTTTAAAATGTACCTTTATTTAACAAGGCAAGTCAGTTAAGAACAAATTCTTATTTTCAATGACCGCTTAGGAACAGTGGGTTAACTGCCTGTTCAGGGGCAGAACGACAGATTTGTACCTTGTCAGCTCAGGGATTTGAACTTGCAACCTTCCGGTTACTAGTCCAACAACTAGGCTACCCTGCTAGTAAGGGTACACGGCTAGCACGGAAGCCTGAGAGGCAGCCCCAATAAAAACATTTGGGGAGGCACACGAGGAGATTGGCTAAGTCAGGTAGGAGACCTGAGCCAACTCCTCGTGCCTACCGTGGGGAGCGTGTTACTGGTCAGGCACCGTGTTATGCAGTGGAATGCACAGTGTCTCCAGTGTGCATTTCTGAATGGGCATCCAGCCAGGAAGGAGGGTGCCGACTCAGCGCTCCTGGTCTCCAGTATACCTCCATGGACCAGGATATCCTGCGCCGGCTCTGCGTACTGTGAGTCTGCACAGCCCTGTGCGACCTGTGCCAGCGCGGCAAGTATAACCATCCAGCCAGGACGGGTTGTGTCAGCTCTACACTCCAGACCTCCAGTACGCCTCCACAGCCCAGTACGTCCTGTGCCTGCTCCCCGCACTCGCCCTGAGGTGCGTGTCCCCAGCCCGGTACCACCAGTGCCGGCACCAGGCCTACAGTGCGCCTTGCCAGTCCAGGGCGTCCGGCCACAGTATCCAGTCCAGAGCGTCCGACAGTACCCAGTCCAGAGCGTCTGGCGACAGTACCCAGTCCAGAGCGTCTGGCGACAGTACCCAGTCCAGAGCGTCTGGCGACAGTACCCAGTCCAGAGCGTCTGGCGACAGTACCCAATCCAGAGCGTCTGGCGACAGTACCCAGTCCAGAGCGTCTGGCGACAGTACCCAGTCCAGAGCGTCCGGCGACAGTATCCAGTCCAGAGCGTCCGGCAACAGTATCCAGTCCAGAGCGTCCAGGCGACAGTATCCAGTCCAGAGCGTCCAGGCGACAGTACCCAGTCCAGAGCGTCCGGCCACAGTACCCAGTCCAGAGCGTCCGGCCACAGTACCCAGTCCAGAGCGTCCGGCTACAGTACCCAGTCCAGAGCGTCCGGCGACAGTACCCAGTCCAGAGCGTCTGGCGACAGTACCCAGTCCAGAGCGTCTGGCGACAGTACCCAGTCCAGAGCGTCTGGCGACAGTACCCAGTCCAGAGCGTCTGGCGACAGTACCCAGTCCAGAGCGTCTGGCGACAGTACCCAGTCCAGAGCGTCTGGCGACAGTACCCAGTCCAGAGCGTCTGGCGACAGTACCCAGTCCAGAGCGTCTGGCGACAGTACCCAGTCCAGAGCGTCTGGCGACAGTACCCAGTCCAGAGCGTCTGGCGACAGTACCCAGTCCAGAGCGTCTGGCGACAGTACCCAGTCCAGAGCGTCTGGCGACAGTACCCAGTCCAGAGCGTCTGGCGACAGTACCCAGTCCAGAGCGTCTGGCGACAGTACCCAGTCCAGAGCGTCTGGCGACAGTACCCAGTCCAGAGCGTCTGGCGACAGTACCCAGTCCAGAGCGTCTGGCGACAGTACCCAGTCCAGAGCGTCTGGCGACAGTACCCAGTCCAGAGCGTCCGGCGACAGTACCCAGTCCAGAGCGTCCGGCGACAGTACCCAGTCCAGAGCGTCCGGCGACAGTACCCAGTCCAGAGCGTCCGGCGACAGTACCCAGTCCAGAGCGTCCGGCTACAGTACCCAGTCCAGAGCGTCCGGCTACAGTACCCAGTCCAGAGCGTCCGGCTACAGTACCCAGTCCAGAGCGTCCGGCGACAGTACCCAGTCCAGAGCGTCCGGCGACAGTACCCAGTCCAGAGCGTCCGGCGACAGTACCCAGTCCAGAGCGTCCGGCCACAGTACCCAGTCCAGAGCGTCCGGCCACAGTACCCAGTCCAGAGCGTCCGGCCACAGTACCCAGTCCAGAGCGTCCGGCCACAGTACCCAGTCCAGAGCGTCCGGCGACAGTACCCAGTCCAGAGCTTCCGGCGACAGTACCCAGTCCAGAGCGTCCGGCGACAGTACCCAGTCCCAGCCTTGGTCTCCTCCATACAACGAACGTGACAGACATACTGGTATTATTATTGTGGACATACTGGTATTATTATTATTGTGGACATACTGGTATTATTATTATTATTGTGGACATACTGGTATTATTATTATTATTGTGGACATACTGGTATTATTATTATTATTGTGGACATACTGGTATTATTATTATTGTGGACATACTGGTATTATTATTATTGTGGA
Source organism: Oncorhynchus mykiss (assembly GCF_013265735.2). Classification (NCBI taxonomy): domain Eukaryota; kingdom Metazoa; phylum Chordata; class Actinopteri; order Salmoniformes; family Salmonidae; genus Oncorhynchus; species Oncorhynchus mykiss. The sequence continues at coordinate 59,979,279 of NC_048587.1, forward strand.
CATACTGGTATTATTATTATTGTGGACATACTGGTATTATTATTATTGTGGACATACTGGTATTATTATTATTGTGGACATACTGGTATTATTATAACTAACACAGACTATACCTGTATCAACACAACTCAATCATACTATACATTTTTCATTTGGGACTGACTTCTTAGACCACAAGAACCCATCTAATTGTATTGTACCAGACAGGAACTGCTGTTCGTTCTTGAGAATATAGACGTTTTATTTGAACATATGTTTGTATTATGTTGTACGGAATTATGTTTTATCAATCATATCAGAATGTTTCTGCCTTTTTTTTTTACCAAAGTATTTTACAGTGATAGAATGAATATCACACAATATCGAGTATCGCACAATGATAGAATGAATATCGCACAGTATCACACAATGATAGAATGAGTATCATAGAATGAGTATCACACAGTATCACACAATGATAGAATGAGTATCATAGAATGAGTATCACACAGTATCACACAATGATAGAATGAGTATCATAGAATGAGTATCACACAGTATCACACAATGATAGAATGAGTATCACACAGTATCACACAATGATAGAATGAGTATCATAGAATGAGTATCACACAGTATCACACAATGATAGAATGAGTATCGCACAGTATCACACAATGATAGAATGAGTATCATAGAATGAGTATCACACAGTATCACACAATGATAGAATGAGTATCGCACAGTATCGCACAATGATAGAATGAGTATCACACAGTATCACACAATGATAGAATGAATACAAACAAGAATGTATTGTTTTGAATACCGGTTGCTAAAAGAGAGGAATTGTATGTAATCGCATTGGAACTTTGTTAATTGGCCAAAAGGGAGAATTGCAATCTTCCACTGGTCAAGAGGACTGAAAAATATACTGTTTGCAAGACATTGTTCTATTCTTTAAATGATTAAAGACATGCCACCATTGGTCTTATAGTAACTGTAACAGTCCTGGTGTTACTGTAGGGTGTTGGTCTTATAGTAACTGTCCTGGTGTTACTGTATGGTGATGGTCTTATAGTAACTGTAACAGTCCTGGTCAGTGTTACTGTAGGGTGATGGTCTTATAGTAACTGTAACAGTCCTGGTCAGTGTTACTGTAGGGTGATGGTCTTATAGTAACTGTAACAGTCCTGGTGTTACTGTAGGGTGATGGTCTTATAGTAACTGTAACAGTCCTGGTCAGTGTTACTGTAGGGTGATGGTCTTATAGTAACTGTAACAGTCCTGGTCAGTGTTACTGTAGGGTGATGGTCTTATAGTAACTGTAACAGTCCTGGTCAGTGTTACTGTATGGTGATGGTCTTATAGTAACTGTAACAGTCCTGGTCAGTGTTACTGTAGGGTGATGGTCTTATAGTAACTGTAACAGTCCTGGTGTTACTGTAGGGTGTTGGTCTTATAGTAACTGTAACAGTCCTGGTCAGTGTTACTGTAGGGTGTTGGTCTTATAGTAACTGTAACAGTCCTGGTCAGTGTTACTGTATGGTGATGGTCTTATAGTAACTGTAACAGTCCTGGTCAGTGTTACTGTATGGTGATGGTCTTATAGTAACTGTAACAGTCCTGGTGTTACTGTAGGGTGTTGGTCTTATAGTAACTGTAACAGTCCTGGTCAGTGTTACTGTAGGGTGTTGGTCTTATAGTAACTGTAACAGTCCTGGTCAGTGTTACTGTAGGGTGATGGTCTTATAGTAACTGTAACAGTCCTGGTCAGTGTTACTGTATGGTGATGGTCTTATAGTAACTGTAACAGTCCTGGTCAGTGTTACTGTATGGTGATGGTCTTATAGTAACTGTAACAGTCCTGGTCAGTGTTACTGTATGGTGATGGTCTTATAGTAACTGTAACAGTCCTGGTCAGTGTTACTGTAGGGTGTTGGTCTTATAGTAACTGTAACAGTCCTGGTGTTACTGTATGGTGATGGTCTTATAGTAACTGTAACAGTCCTGGTGTTACTGTAGGGTGATGGTCTTATAGTAACTGTAACAGTCCTGGTCAGTGTTACTGTAGGGTGATGGTCTTATAGTAACTGTAACAGTCCTGGTCAGTGTTACTGTAGGGTGATGGTCTTATAGTAACTGTAACAGTCCTGGTGTTACTGTATGGTGATGGTCTTATAGTAACTGTAACAGTCCTGGTCAGTGTTACTGTAGGGTGTTGGTCTTATAGTAACTGTAACAGTCCTGGTGTTACTGTAGGGTGTTGGTCTTATAGTATAGTCTTATAGTAACTGTCCTGGTGTTACTGTAGGGTGTTGGTCTTATAGTAACTGTAACAGTCCTGGTCAGTGTTACTGTAGGGTGTTGGTCTTATAGTAACTGTAACAGTCCTGGTCAGTGTTACTGTAGGGTGATGGTCTTATAGTAACTGTAACAGTCCTGGTCAGTGTTACTGTAGGGTGTTGGTCTTATAGTAACTGTAACAGTCCTGGTGTTACTGTAGGGTGTTGGTCTTATAGTATAGTCTTATAGTAACAGTCCTGGTGTTACTGTAGGGTGATGGTCTTATAGTAACTGTAACAGTCCTGGTGTTACTGTATGGTGATGGTCTTATAGTAACTGTAACAGTCCTGGTGTTGTTCTTATAGTAACTGTAACAGTCCTGGTGTTACTGTAGGGTGTTGGTCTCATAGTAACTGTAACAGTCCTGGTGTTACTGTAGGGTGTTGTTCTTATAGTAACTGTAACAGTCCTGGTGTTACTGTAGGGTGTTGTTCTTATAGTAACTGTAACAGTCCTGGTCAGTGTTACTGTAGGGTGTTGTTCTTATAGTAACTGTAACAGTCCTGGTGTTACTGTAGGGTGTTGTTCTTATAGTAACTGTAACAGTCCTGGTCAGTGTTACTGTAGGGTGATGGTCTTATAGTCTCTGTAACAGTCCTGGTGTTACTGTAGGGTGTTGTTCTTATAGTAACTGTAACAGTCCTGGTCAGTGTTACTGTTGGGTGTATGTTCTATTTCAGTGGCCTGTGTATCTGTGCAACAACACAATACCTAGTTATTAGTGTGCTCTGTTTGGTTTGTCATTGAACTTAATACACATTTAGACTCTTTCAATATAGGATGGGGAAAATAATGTTGTGGAACTGTGTGTACGGCTGTGTTTTCCAAACCATTACGTATGTCGCATTGGTCTTATTGCACACAAAAACTGTAAATGTGGGAATATAATGTAGAGGATAATCAGCATGCTCTTGTCCTGACTTCTTTATCACCAGGCTACGATGATTCATGTGACATAAGAACTACATAATTGAAGAAAACCGTTACGTCACTGAGCTCCACTCTCTGACGTTTACTTATTAAGTAAGATAGACTGGTCTTGTCTGACTAACAGAGGGTAGTTCTTTAATAGAATGGTCTTGTCTGACTAACAGAGGGTAGTTATTTAATAGACTGGTCTTGTCTGACTAACAGAGGGTAGTTCTTTAATAGAATGGTCTTGTCTGACTAACAGAGGGTAGTTCTTTAATAGAATGGTCTTGTCTGACTAACAGAGGGTAGTTCTTTAATAGAATGGTCTTGTCTGACTAACAGAGGGTAGTTCTTTAATAGAATGGTCTTGTCTGACTAACAGAGGGTAGTTCTTTAATAGAATGGTCTTGTCTGACTAACAGAGGGTAGTTCTTTAATAGAATGGTCTTGTCTGACTAACAGAGGGTAGTTCTTTAATAGAATGGTCTTGTCTGACTAACAGAGGGTAGTTCTTTAATAGACTGGTCTTGTCTGACTAACAGAGGGTAGTTCTTTAATAGAATGGTCTTGTCTGACTAACAGAGGGTAGTTCTTTAATAGAATGGTCTTGTCTAACTAACAGAGGGTAGTTCTTTAATAGACTGGTCTTGTCTGACTAACATAGGGTAGTTCTTTAATAGAATGGTCTTGTCTGACTAACAGAGGGTAGTTCTTTAATAGACTGGTCTTGTCTGACTAACAGAGGGTAGTTCTTTAATAGAATGGTCTTGTCTGACTAACAGAGGGTAGTTCTTTAATAGACTGATCTTGTCTGACTAACAGAGGGTAGTTCTTTAATAGACTGGTCTTGTCTGACTAACAGAGGGTAGTTCTTTAATAGAATGGTCTTGTCTAACTAACAGAGGGTAGTTCTTTAATAGACTGGTCTTGTCTGACTAACAGAGGGTAGTTCTTTAATAGACTGGTCTTGTCTGACTAACAGAGGGTAGTTCTTTAATAGAATGGTCTTGTCTAACTAACAGAGGGTAGTTCTTTAATAGAATGGTCTTGTCTAACTAACAGAGGGTAGTTCTTTAATAGACTGGTCTTGTCTGACTAACAGAGGGTAGTTCTTTAATAGACTGGTCTTGTCTGACTAACAGAGGGTAGTTCTTTAATAGAATGGTCTTGTCTGACTAACAGAGGGTAGTTATTTAATAGAATGGTCTTGTCTGACTAACAGAGGGTAGTTATTTAATAGAATGGTCTTGTCTGACTAACAGAGGGTAGTTCTTTAATAGACTGGTCTTGTCTGACTAACAGAGGGTAGTTCTTTAATAGAATGGTCTTGTCTAACTAACAGAGGGTAGTTCTTTAATAGAATGGTCTTGTCTAACTAACAGAGGGTAGTTCTTTAATAGACTGGTCTTGTCTGACTAACAGAGGGTAGTTCTTTAATAGACTGGTCTTGTCTGACTAACAGAGGGTAGTTCTTTAATAGAATGGTCTTGTCTGACTAACAGAGGGTAGTTCTTTAATAGACTGGTCTTGTCTGACTAACAGAGGGTAGTTCTTTAATAGACTGGTCTTGTCTGACTAACAGAGGGTAGTTCTTTAATAGAATGGTCTTGTCTGACTAACAGAGGGTAGTTCTTTAATAGAATGGTCTTGTCTAACTAACAGAGGGTAGTTCTTTAATAGACTGGTCTTGTCTGACTAACATAGGGTAGTTCTTTAATAGAATGGTCTTGTCTGACTAACAGAGGGTAGTTCTTTAATAGACTGGTCTTGTCTGACTAACAGAGGGTAGTTCTTTAATAGAATGGTCTTGTCTGACTAACAGAGGGTAGTTCTTTAATAGACTGATCTTGTCTGACTAACAGAGGGTAGTTCTTTAATAGACTGGTCTTGTCTGACTAACAGAGGGTAGTTCTTTAATAGAATGGTCTTGTCTAACTAACAGAGGGTAGTTCTTTAATAGACTGGTCTTGTCTGACTAACAGAGGGTAGTTCTTTAATAGACTGGTCTTGTCTGACTAACAGAGGGTAGTTCTTTAATAGAATGGTCTTGTCTAACTAACAGAGGGTAGTTCTTTAATAGAATGGTCTTGTCTAACTAACAGAGGGTAGTTCTTTAATAGACTGGTCTTGTCTGACTAACAGAGGGTAGTTCTTTAATAGACTGGTCTTGTCTGACTAACAGAGGGTAGTTCTTTAATAGAATGGTCTTGTCTGACTAACAGAGGGTAGTTATTTAATAGAATGGTCTTGTCTGACTAACAGAGGGTAGTTATTTAATAGAATGGTCTTGTCTGACTAACAGAGGGTAGTTCTTTAATAGACTGGTCTTGTCTGACTAACAGAGGGTAGTTCTTTAATAGAATGGTCTTGTCTAACTAACAGAGGGTAGTTCTTTAATAGAATGGTCTTGTCTAACTAACAGAGGGTAGTTCTTTAATAGACTGGTCTTGTCTGACTAACAGAGGGTAGTTCTTTAATAGACTGGTCTTGTCTGACTAACAGAGGGTAGTTCTTTAATAGACTGGTCTTGTCTGACTAACAGAGGGTAGTTCTTTAATAGACTGGTCTTGTCTGACTAACAGAGGGTAGTTCTTTAATAGACTGGTCTTGTCTGACTAACAGAGGGTAGTTCTTTAATAGACTGGTCTTGTCTGACTAACAGAGGGTAGTTCTTTAATAGAATGGTCTTGTCTGACTAACAGAGGGTAGTTCTTTAATAGAATGGTCTTGTCTGACTAACAGAGGGTAGTTCTTTAATAGAATGGTCTTGTCTGACTAACAGAGGGTAGTTATTTAATAGACTGGCCTTGTCTAACTAACAGAGTGTAGTTTTTTAATAGAATGGTCTTTTCTAACTAACAGAGGGTAGTTCTTTAATAGAATGGTCTTGTCTGACTAACAGAGGGTAGTTCTTTAATATAATGGTCTTGTCTGACTAACAGAGGGTAGTTCTTTAATAGAATGGTCTTGTCTGACTAACAGAGGGTAGTTCTTTAATAGAATGGTCTTGTCTGACTAACAGAGGGTAGTTATTTAATAGACTGGTCTTGTCTGACTAACAGAGGGTAGTTCTTTAATAGACTGGTCTTGTCTGACTAACAGAGGGTAGTTCTTTAATAGACTGGTCTTGTCTAACTAACAGAGGGTAGTTCTTTAATAGAATGGTCTTGTCTGACTAACAGAGGGTAGTTCTTTAATAGAATGGTCTTGTCTAACTAACAGAGGGTAGTTCTTTAATAGACTGGTCTTGTCTGACTAACAGAGGGTAGTTCTTTAATAGACTGGTCTTGTCTGACTAACAGAGGGTAGTTATTTAATAGAATGGTCTTGTCTGACTAACAGAGGGTAGTTCTTTAATAGACTGGTCTTGTCTGACTAACAGAGGGTAGTTCTTTAATAGAATGGTCTTGTCTGACTAACAGAGGGTAGTTCTTTAATAGACTGGTCTTGTCTGACTAACAGAGGGTAGTTATTTAATAGACTGGTCTTGTCTGACTAACAGAGGGTAGTTATTTAATAGAATGGTCTTGTCTGACTAACAGAGGGTAGTTCTTTAATATGTTAGTCAGACAAGACCAGAAGGACCTACAGCAGTACCTAGAGCTTCTGAACAGATTCTGTCAGACCCGGGCCCTGACAGTGAATCTCAGTAAAAATTATACAAATTCCATCTAGACAATGTTGCCCTAGAGCACAGAAAAAATATTCATACCTCTGCCTAAACATCAGCGCCACAGGTAACTTCCACATAGCTCTGAACGAACTGAGAGACAAGGCAAGATGGGCATTCTATGCCATCAAATGGAACATAAAATTCAACCTACCAATTAGGATCTGGATAAAAATACTTGAATCAGTTATAGAACCCATTGTCCTTTATACCTACCAATAATTCACAAAATGGGACAAACACCAAATTGAGACTGCATGCAGAATTCTGTAAAAATATAATCGGTGCACAACGTAAAACACCAAATAGTGCATGCAGAGCAGAATTAGGCTGATACCCGCTAACTTTCTAAATCCAGAAATTAGACGTTAAATTCTACAACCACCTAAAAGTAAGCTATTCCCAAACCTTCCACAACAAAGCCATCACCTACAGAGAAATTAACCTGGAGAAGAGTCCCTCAAGCAAGCTGGTCCTGGAGCTCGGTTCACGAACACAAACAGACCCAACAGACCCCCAGGACAGCAACACAATTAGACCCAATCAAATCAAGAGAAAACAATAAGATAATTACTTAACACATTGGAAAGAATTTACCAAAAAACTGATCAAACTAGAATGCTATTTGGCCCTAAACAGAGAGTACACAGTGGCAGAATACCTGACCACTGTGACTGACCCAAAAATAAGGAAATCTTTGACTATGTACAGACTCAGTGAGCATAGCCTTGCTATTGAGAAATGCCATCGAATTCAGACCTGTCTCTCAAGAGAAGACAGGCTATGTGCACACTGCCCACAAAATGAGGTGGAAACTGAGCTGCACTTCCTAACCTCCTGCCAAATGTATGACCATATTAGAGACACATATTTCCCACAGATCCACAAAGAATTTGAAAACAGATCCAATTTTGATGACATTTGAAATGTCTGTATTATTTTTAAACTTTTGTGAGTGTAATGTTTACTGTACGTTTTTATTGTTTATTTAATTTGTCTTTATCTATTTCACTTGCTTAGGCAATGTAAACATGTGTTACCTATGCCAATAAAGCCCTTAAATTGAAATTGAATTGAGAGCGTGAGAGGGGGGGAGGGAATGGGGGAGAGAGAGCGAGTGAGAGAGAGAGATTGGGAGAGAGAGGGGGGAAAAGAGAGGGGGGGTAAGAACCGCAGGGGGAGGGTAGATTAGAGGAGGGAAAGGACCATTACAATTGTTGAGTTGAGGCATGCAATGCAGTTATGAGAAGTTCAAACCTGGTCAAGAACAGAAATACTTAGAGCCAGTAAAGCTATAGAAATGGGTATGTTCCTGCATGAATCAGAGAGACTAACATTGAGAGAGAAATGCAGAAGAGGAAAGAGAGAAGAAGAAAAAACAGATGGTAACGAAGGTGCTTTGATCTTCCAGAGCCTTGAAGTAATGGTGATGGGTCTCTTTTAACAAGGAATAAATAAAATGGCTAGGACACTTTGAATGGTCTCTATTTGATGTCATTCTTCTCATGCTTCTCATCAGGGTGGGAGACATGAAGATGGGCTGCTACAGATATCTTACACAGCCTTTGTCTCAGTCTGTGTGAAGAGCACTAATCAAAGACTTGGGATGAACGGGAGGGAATGAAAGAGTCTTTGATTAAGACAATCCTGACCCCTGACCCCTGAATCATGATGAAGAGACATACTGACGAAAACATGAGGTGGTGATTTACACATCAGACTGAAGGGTAGACTGTCTGTGTGTGTGTGTGTGTGTGTGTGTGTGTGTGTGTGTGTTTCTGTGTGTTTCTGTGTGTTTCTGTGTGTGTGTATGTGTGTCATAGCCGTGAGTGAGGCCATTGAACGAGATGTTGTCCACAGTTTAAGAGAAACTGGAAGAAGGGAGTTTTAACACCTGTTTACATTACTGTTCTTCTCTCACTGTCACTCCTTTTCTCCTCACCGTATCTCTCCAGTTCATCCTTCCTTCAATCGCTGTATCAGGTTACTTTTCATTTGTAAGCCTATAACAGCAACAAGCACAACACTGTGATTGGTCTGTCAGAACGCTAGACTACAGGATATACAGTGACTGATTGGTCTGTCACAGCACTAGGCTACAGGATATACAGTGACTGATTGGCCTGTCACAACGCTAAGCTACAGGATATACAGTGACTGATTGGTCTGTCACAGCGCTAGGCTACAGGATATACCGTGACTGATTGGTCTGTCACAACGCTAAGCTACAGGATATACAGTGACTGATTGGTCTGTCACAGCACTAGGCTACAGGATAGACAGTGACTGATTGGCCTGTCACAACGCTAAGCTACAGGATATACAGTGACTGATTGGTCTGTCACAGCGCTAGGCTACAGGATATACCGTGACTGATTGGTCTGTCACAACGCTAAGCTACAGGATATACAGTGACTGATTGGTCTGTCACAACGCTAAGCTACAGGATATACAGTGACTGATTGGTCTGTCACAGCACTAGGCTACAGGATATACAGTGACTGATTGGTCTGTCACAATGCTAAGCTACAGGATATACAGTGACTGATTGGTCTGTCACAACGCTAAGCAACAGGATTTACAGTGACTGATTGGTCTGTCACAGCGCTGGGCTACAGAATATACAGTGACTTATTGGTCTGTCACAACGCTAAGCTACAGGATATACAGTGACTGATTGGTCTGTCACAACGCTAAGCTACAGGATATACAGTGACTGATTGGTCTGTCACAGCGCTGGGCTACAGGATATACAGTGACTGATTGGTCTGTCACAACGCTGGGCTACAGGATATACAGTGACTGATTGGTCTGTCACAACGCTAAGCTACAGGATATACAGTGACTGATTGGTCTGTCACAACGCTAAGCTACAGGATTTACAGTGACTGATTGGTCTGTCACAGCACTGGGCTACAGGATATACAGTGACTGATTGGTCTGTCACAACGCTAAGCTACAGGATATACAGTGACTGATTGGTCTGTCACAACGCTAAGCTACAGGATTTACAGTGACTGATTGGTCTGTCACAGCACTGGGCTACAGGATATACAGTGACTGATTGGTCTGTCACAACGCTAAGCTACAGGATATACAGTGACTGATTGGTCTGTCACAGCGCTGGGCTACAGGATATACAGTGACTGATTGGTCTGTCACAGCGCTGGGCTACAGGATATACAGTGACTGATTGGTCTGTCACAGCGCTGGGCTACAGGATATACAGTGACTGATTGGTCTGTCACAACGCTAAGCTACAGGATATACAGTGACTGATTGGTCTGTCACAACGCTAAGCTACAGGATTTACAGTGACTGATTGGTCTGTCACAGCACTGGGCTACAGGATATACAGTGACTGATTGGTCTGTCACAACGCTAAGCTACAGGATATACAGTGACTGATTGGTCTGTCACAGCGCTGGGCTACAGGATATACAGTGACTGATTGGTCTGTCACAGCGCTGGGCTACAGGATATACAGTGACTGATTGGTATGTCACAGCGCTGGGCTACAGGATATACAGTGACTGATTGGTCTGTCACAACGCTAAGCTACAGGATATACAGTGACTGATTGGTCTGTCACAGCGCTGGGCTACAGGATATACAGTGACTTATTGGTCTGTCACAACGCTAAGCTACAGGATATACAGTGACTGATTGGTCTGTCACAGCGCTGGGCTACAGGATATACAGTGACTGATTGGTCTGTCACAGCGCTGGGCTACAGGATATACAGTGACTTATTGGTCTGTCACAACGCTAAGCTACAGGATATACAGTGACTGATTGGTCTGTCACAACGCTAAGCTACAGGATATACAGTGACTGATTGGTCTGTCACAGCGCTGGGCTACAGGATATACAGTGACTGATTGGTCTGTCACAGCGCTGGGCTACAGGATATACAGTGACTGATTGGTCTGTCACAGCGCTGGGCTACAGGATATACAGTGACTGATTGGTCTGTCACAGCGCTGGGCTACAGGATATACAGTGCATTCGGAAAAGTATTCAGACTCCTTTTCCTTTTTCCATATTTTGTTACACTACAGGCTTATTATAAAATTAATTAAATAGTTTTTTCCCCTTATCAATCTACATACAATACATTACTTACATAAGTATTCAGACTCTTTGCTATGAGACCCTTTGCTATTAGCTCAGGTCCATCCTGTTTCCATTGAACATCCTTGAGATGTTTCTACAACTTGATTGAAGTCCACCTGTGGTAAATTCAATTGATTGGGCACACACCTGTCTATATAAGGTCCCACAGTTGACAGTGCACGTCAGAGCAAAAACCAAGCCATGAGGTCGAAGGAATTGTCCGTAGAGCTACGAGTCAGGATTGTGTCGAGGCAAAGATCTGGGGAAGGGTACCAAAAAATGTCTGCAGCATTGAAGGTCCTCAAGAACACAGTGGCCTGCATCATTCTTAAATGGATGAAGTTTGGAACCACCAAGACTCTTCCAAGAGCTGGCCTCCCGGCCAAACTGAGCAATCGGAGGAGAAGGGCCTTGGTCAGGGTGGTGACCAAGAACCCAATGGTCACTTTGACAGAGCTACAGAGTTCCTCTGTGGCGATGGAAGAACCTTCCAGAAAGACAACCATCTCTGCAGCACTCCACCAAACAGGCCTTTATGATAGAGTGGCCATATGGAAGCCACTCCTCAGTAAAAGGCACATGACATCCCGCTTGAAGTTTGCCAAAAGGCATCTAAAACTCTCAGACCATGAGAAACAAGATTCTCAGGTCTGATGAAACCAAGATTTAAGTTTTTGGCCTGAATGCCAAGTGTCACATCTGGAGGAAACCTGGTACCATCCCTACGGTGAAGAATGGTGGTGGCAGCATCATGCTGTGGGGATGGTTTTCAGCGGCAGGGACTAGGAGACTATTCAGGATCGAGGGAAAGATGAACGAAGCAAAGTACAGAGATCCTTGATGAAAACCTGCTCCAGAGCGCTCAGAACTTCAGACTGGGGTGAAGGTTCACCTTCCAGCAGGAAAACAACCCTAAGCACACAGCCAAGACAATGCAGGAGTGGCTTCGGGTCTCTGAATGTCCTGAGTGGCCCAGCCAGAGCCTGGACTTGAACCCGATCTAACATTTCTAGAGAGACCTGAAAATAGCTGTGCAGCAACGCTCCCCATCCAACCTGACAGAGCTTGAGAGGATCTGCAGATAAGAATGGGAGAAACTCCCCAAATACAGGTGTGCCAAGCTTGTGGCATCATACCCAAGAAGACTCAAGACTGTAATCACTGCCAAAGGTGCTTCAACAAAGTACTGAGTAAAGGGTCTGAATACTTGTAAATATGATAATTTTGTTTTTTATAAATGTAAAAGAATTTGTAAAAACGTGTTTTTGCTTCATCATTATGGGGTATCGTGTGTAGATTGATGATATACATATGTTTAGTCAATTTTAGAATAAGGCTGTAATGTAACAAAATGTGGGAAAAGTCATGGGGTCAAGGGGTCTGAATACATTAAATGCACTGTAATTGTCTTTAATGTGCCAGTGCCTCTCATTTCAAATCTTCTCATCCGACCGACACCATGAACACTATCAAGCATAAATAGCTTTAGAAATACAGGGGATGAGGGAATGGAGTTTCCGTGTTCGTTTTCTCTGTGGGTTGTGAAGAGAGGGAGCATGCCACATCTTTACTCCAACAACAACACAGCTACTGTCAAGACTCCTCTAAGTCCTCTGGGAAAAGTTAGTTTATTCATAAAATAGCGTCGCCCTGCCAACCCTCCTAAAAGAGACACTGCCCTGTTGGTCAACACATAATCATGTGAATAAAAAAGAAAGCCCTTCACCCTTCTGTTCAGAATCAGAAGAGAAAATATACATGTTTTGTTATAATTTAGGTTAGAAAATGTAAAAGTACCTAAGTGCCATTTACCTCAACCATCACATCACAGTGGTACAGTAGCCTACAGGTGAGTGCAGTAACCCATTTACCTCAACCATCACATCACAGTGGTACAGTAGCCTACAGGTGAGTGCAGTACATCATGTTTAACTGGGAAGATCCTCTCCCTCAAGATCCACCGGTTACATAAACTCAGCAACAAAAAGAAACGTCCCTTTTTCAGGACCCTGTCCTTCAAAGATCATTCGTAAAAATCCAAATAACACAGATCTTCATTGTAAAGGGTTGAAACACTGTTTCCTATGCTATGTTCAATGAACCATAAACAATTAATGAACACGCACCTGTAGAACGGTCGTTAAGACACTAACTGGTGGGCAGATAAGTTCACAGTTATGAAAACGTAGGACACTAAAGAGGCCTTTCTACTGACTCTGAAAAACACCAAAAGAAAGATGCCCAGGGTCCCTGCTCATCTGAGTGAATGTGCCTTAAGCATGCTGCAAGGAGGCATGAGGACTGCAGATGTGGCCAGGGCAATAAATTGCAATAAATGTCCGTACTGTGAGACACCTAAGACAGCGCTACAGGGAGACAGGACGGACAGCTGATTGTCCTCACAGTGTAACAACACCTGCGCAGGATCGGAATGTTGGGTTCACCCTTACATTTATAAGGTCCTAGACTACAGATGCATTATAAGGTTTAATATTGTTCCACAGAACCTTTCTAGTCTCTGCTTCTTATAACAAACGGTCTGAGAGATGTCTGAGTTATGCCAGTCAAAAGCGCCTCAAAGATATAAGAGTTCCATAGACACAGACCCTGCAGGGGAGTGAAAGAGATAAGAGACTTTTCAGACATACCACTATAAATCAAGATGGACATTTACTGCTAAGCATTTAGATAACACTGAAACTCTTGTTTGTATAGCTGTGTAGGCATGGGCTTGGTCTTATGTGTAGAAGGTAATGCCATAGGCAGTGACATCACTAGGGGTTGACTGCAGGCATAATAAAACAACTTGGACCCTTTTCTATTTTGCAGGACTTATTCGGAAACATGCGTGCTATGTTCCCTTTGTCAACTTCAGTCTGCAACTGCATTAATAAATGAATGATTGATTTACTTAAAGATATTGTTTGAATGCTAATTTCACCAATAAGCAAATGATTGACAAGGAACAAGGAACAAACCCCAATAGGTACATCCGAACAACACACCTGCGGGACAGGTACAGGATGGTAACAACAACTGCCCGAGTTACACCAAGAACGCACAATCCCTCCATCAGTGCTTAGACTGTGCGCAATAGGCTGAGAGAGGCTGGACTGAGGGCTTGTAGGCCTGTTGTAAGGCAGGTCCTCACCAGACATCAACGGCAACAACGTCGCCTATGGGCACAAACCCATCGTCGCTGGACAAGACAGGACTGGCAAAAAGTGCTCTACACTGAGGAGTCGTGGTTTTGTCTCACCAGTTGTGATGGTCGGATTCGCGTTTATTGTCGACGGAATGAGCGTTACACCGAGGCCTGTACTCTGGAGCGGGATCGATTTGGAGGTGGAGGGTCCGTCATGGTCTGGGACGGTGTGTCACAGCATCATCGGACTGAGCTTGTTGTCAATGCAGGCAATCGAAACAGGCAAGACATCCTCCTCCCTCATCTGGTACCCTTCCTTCAGGCTCATCCTGACATGACCCTCCAGCATGACAATACCACCAGCCATACTGCTCATTCTGTGCATGATTTCCTGCAAGACAGGAATGTCAGTGTTCTGCTATGGCCAGCGAAGAGCCCGGATCTCAATCCTATTGAGCACTTCTGGGACCTGTTGGATCGGACGGTGAGGGCTAGGGCCATTCCCCCACAGAAATGTCCGGGAACTAGGTGCCTTGGTGGAAGAGTGGGGTAACATCTCACAGCAAGAACGGGCAAATCTGGTGCAGTCCATGAGGAGGAAATGCACTGCAGTACTTAATGCAGCTGGTGGCCACACCAGATACTGACTGTTACTTTTGATTTTGACCCCCCCCCCCTTTGTTCAGGGACACATTATTCAATTTCTGTTAGTCACATAGCTGTGGAACTTGTTCAGTTTATGTCTCAGTTGTTGAATATTGTTATGTTCTTATTAATATTTATTAATACTTACAAGTTAAGTTTGCTGAAAATAAATGCAGTTGACAGTGAGAGGACTTTTTGCTGAGTTTATGTGCATGTGAAACCAAGTTACGCTCCACAATCAAAACCACAAGGCGTGTGTGTGTGTGTGTGTGTGTGTGTGTGTGTGTGTGTGTGTGTGTGTGTGTGTGTGTGTGTCATATCCATCATATCCTCACATACAGGTATATTGGACTGAACAGCAGGCTAGACGACCAAACCTAGCATCCCAAATGGCACCCTATTCCCTTTATAGGACTTCTGACCAGGGCCCTGTCTGTACAGGAAATAGGGGGACATCTGGGATGCATCCTTCTGCCTCTATCCTGCCACTGGAACATGCATTATAGTGGTTCAGAGACATTAAACGAAAGGGAATTATAATGATGCATGTTATTTGCCCCAATATCTAGATGCGCTGGGGGGCAGTCCCTATAGTAATAGATGGTTGATGCTTGTGGTTCCCTTTGTGTACAGTATTCTGCATCTCTCACAGACAGTAAGAGTGCAACGGAGAGACCAGATCGTGCTGATATCAAACCAGTGGGACTCATTTCTGTGTCTTTGTGGCTAGACATGTCTGTCTCATCCATCCACATATAGACATGTCTGTCTCATCCATCCACATATAGACATGTCTGTCTCATCCATCCACATATAGACATGTCTGTCTCATCCACCTACATATAGACATGTCTGTCTCATCCATCCACATATAGACATGTCTGTATCATCCATCCACATATAGACATGTCTGTCTCATCCATCCACATATAGACATGTCTGTCTCATCCATCCACATATAGACATGTCTGTCTCATCCATCCACATATAGACATGTCTGTATCATCTATCCACATACATATAGACATGTCTGTATCATCCATCCACATATAGACATGTCTATATTCATCCAAAAAACATACAGATATGTCTGTATCATCCATCCACATATAGACATGTCTGTATCATCCATCCACATATAGACATGTCTGTATTCATCCACCTACATATAGACATGTCTGTATCATCCATCCACATACATATAGACATGTCTGTATAATCCATCCACATACATATAGACATGTCTGTATCATCCATCCACATACATATAGACATGTCTGTATCATCCATCCACATATAGACATGTCTGTATTCATCCAAAAAACATATAGATATGTCTGTATCATCCATCCACATATAGACGTGTCTGTATCATCCATCCACATATAGACATGTCTGTATTCATCCAAAAAACATATAGATATGTCTGTATCATCCATCCACATATAGACATGTCTGTATCATCTATCCACATATAGACATGTCTGTATCATCCATCCACATATAGACATGTCTGTATTCATCCAAAAAACATATAGATATGTCTGTATCATCCATCCACATATAGACATGTCTGTATCATCTTATCCACATACATATAGACATGTCTGTATCATCCATCCACATATAGACATGTCTGTATCATCCATCCACATATAGACATGTCTGTATCATCCATCCACATACATATAGACATGTCTGTATCATCCACCTACATATAGACATGTCTGTATCATCCATCCACATATAGACATGTCTGTATCATCCATCCACATATAGACATGTCTGTATCATCCATCCACATATAGACATGTCTGTATCATCCATCCACATATAGACATGTCTGTATCATCCATCCACATATAGACATGTCTGTATCATCCACCTACATATAGACATGTCTGTATCATCCGTCCACATATAGACATGTCTGTATCATCCGTCCACATATAGACATGTCTGTGTTCATCCACCTACATATAGACATGTCTGTATCATCCATCCACATATAGACATGTTTGTATTCATCCACCTACATATAGACATGTCTGTATCATCCATCCACATATAGACATGTCTGTATCATCCATCCACCTACATATAGACATGCCCGTATCATCCATCCACCTACATATAGACATGCCTGTATCATCCATCCACACATAGACATGTTTGTATCATCCATCCACATATAGACATGTCTGTATCATCCACCTACAAATAGACATGTCTGTATCATCCACCTACATATAGACATGTCTGTATCATCCACCTACATATAGACATGTCTGTATCATCCATCCACATATAGACATGTCTGTATCATCCACCTACATATAGACATGTCTGTATCATCCACCTACATATAGACATGTCTGTATCATCCATCCACATATAGACATGTCTGTATCATCTATCCACATATAGACATGTCTGTATCATCCATCCACATATAGACATGTCTGTATCATCCACCTACATATAGACATGTCTGTATCATCCATCCACATATAGACATGTCTGTATCATCCATCCACCTACATATAGACATGCCTGTATCATCCTTCCACCTACATATAGACATGCCTGTATCATCCATCCACATACATATAGACATGTCTGTATCATCCATCCACATATAGACATGTCTGTATCATCCACCTACATATAGACATGTCTGTATCATCCACCTACATATAGACATGCCTGTATCATCCATCCACCTACATATAGACATGCCTGTATCATCCATCCACATACATATAGACATGTCTGTATCTATCCATCCATCCACATATAGACATGTCTGTATCATCCATCCACATAGACATGTCTGTATCATCCATCCACATATAGACATGTCTGTATCATCCATCCACATACATATAGACATGTCTGTATCATCCATCCACCTACATATAGACATGTCTGTATCATCCATCCACCTACATATAGACATGTCTGTATCATCCATCCACCTACATATAGACATGCCTGTATCATCCATCCACATACATATAGACATGTCTGTATCATCCATCCACATATAGACATGCCTGTATCATCCACCTACATATAGACATGCCTGTATCATCCATCCACATACATATAGACATGTCTGTATCATCCATCCACATATAGACATGCCTGTATCATCCATCCACATATAGCAACGAGATCCTTTCAAATACCCACATTAGCATGCAACATAGAACCAAGCCATTTGTATGGTATTTATATACTGTAACTGGTATGCTGTTGGGGATATTGGACTGTAGCCTGTGTCTCTGACATCATCAAGCCATTAGCTACACATTCTGTGTCATAACAGCTGTAGCAGTGGAGACGTGGGACTATTAGGATATGAATGAATAAAGCCTGTGGGAATACCACTAGAAAAACACAGCGTATCATCGTCTGGGTCTCTCTGTGACCACCGGCTGCTGGTCCCACACCCCACACCGCCTGGCTGGCCACTGCGGCGGGGTCGGAAGCAGGTTGGAGAGGGGGCTTGTATGTGCCTGAGGCCCCTCTGGAAGATACACACGCAAGCGCACGTGCACACACACAAACAGTCACATACCCCATAATTGTGTTTTCTGGTGGCAGTGCAGAGCTATTTTCATCCTGACAGAGACATTTTGAAAAATAAATACATTTTGTTTTTCCCCCCTTGCTTTTCTGTTTACACTGTAAATATATCAAATCAAATTTCAAATCAAATGTATTTATATAGCCCTTTGTACATCAGCTGATATCTCAAAGTGCTGTACAGAAACCCAGCCTAAAACCCCAAGAAGTACTCCAGATATAACAAACTGACCCTAGCCCCCCGACACATAAACTACTGCAGCATAAATACTGGAGGCTGAGACAGGAGGGGTCAGGAGACACTGTGGCCCCATCTAATGACAGGGCCAAACAGGAAGGATATAACCCCACCCACTTTGCCAAAGCACTGCCCCCACACCGCTAGAGGGATATCTTCAACCACCAACTTACCATCCTGAGACAAGGCCGAGTAAAGCCCACAAAGATCTCCGCCACGGCACAACCCAAGGGGGGGCGTCAACCCAGACAGGAAGATCACATCAGTGACTCAACCCACTCAAGTGACGCACCCCTCCTAGGGACGGTATGAAAGAGCCCTAGTAAGCCAGTGACTCAGCCCCTGTAATAGGATTAGAGGCAGAGAATCCCAGTAGAAAGAGTGGAACCGGCCAGGCAGAGACAGCAAGGGTGGTTCGTTGCTCCAGTGCCTTTCCGTTCAACCTTCACACTCCTGTGCCAGAGATGAGTCTTCAGTAGAGACTTAAAGGTTGAGACCGAGTTTGCGTCTCTCACATGGGTAGGCAGACCATTCCATAAAAATGGAGCTCTATAGGAGAAAGCCCTGCCTCCAACTGTTTGCTTAGAAATTCTAGTGACAATTAGGAGGCCTGCGTCTTGTGACCGTAGCGTACGTGTAGGTATGTACGGCAGGACCAAATCAGAGAGATAGGTAGGAGCAAGCCCATGTAATGCTTTGTAGGTTAGCAGTAAAACCTTGAAATCAGCCCTTTCCTTGAAAGGAAGCCAGTGTAGGGAGGCTAGCACTGGAGTAATATGATCAATTTTTTTGGTTCTAGTCAGGATTCTAGCAGCCGTATTTAGCACTAACTGAAGTTTATTTAGTGCTTTATCCGGGTAGCCGGAAAGTAGAGCATTGCAGTAGTCTAACCTAGAAGTGACAAAAGCATGGATTAATTTTTCTGCATCATTTTTGGACAGAAAGTTTCTGATTTTTGCAATGTTACATAGATGGAAAAAAACTGTCCTTGAAACAGTCTTGATATGTTCTTCAAAAGAGAGATCGGGGTCCAGAGTAACGCCGAGGTCCTTCACAGTTTTATTTGAGACGACTGTACAACCATTAAGATGAATTGTCAGAGCTAGAACTAGCATCTCTGTTTTGTCCGAGTTTAAAAGTAAAACATTTGCATCCATCCATATCCTTATGTCTGAAACACATGCTTCTAGCGAGGGCAATTTTGGGGCTTCACCATGTTTCATTGAAATGTACAGCTGTGTGTCATCCACATAGCAGTGAAAGTTAACATTATGTTTTCGAATTACATCCCCAAGAGGTAAAATATATAGTGAAAACAATAGTGGTCCTAAAATGGAACCTTGAGGAACACCGAAATTTACAGTTGATTTGTCAGAGGACAAACCATTCACCGAGACAAACTGATATCTTTCCGACAGATAAGATCTAAACCAGGCCAGAACTTGTCCGTGTAGACCAATTTGGGTTTCCAATCTCTCCAAAAGAATGTGGTGATCGATGGTATCAAAAGCAGCACTAAGGTCTAGGAGCACGAGGACAGATGCAGAGCCTCGGTCTGATTCCATTAAAAGGTCATTTACCACCTTCACAAGTGCAGTCTCAGTGCTATGCATACATACTGAATATATTTGTGCACATGTACGTGTGAGTGCTATGACAAACTGCCGTGGACTCCACTGCACACTGAACATGCAACAGACACAAGATAGATGTGTTTTTTACATTTGTCACGTCCGTGTGTAGTTGGCATGTATAAGAGCTAAACATTTGATGGTTTGTGTGTAGAGTTTTGATGCAAAAACACAATTTTGAATGAAGTCTGGTTTTGCAAGAGATGTGTGATGTTTTGTATGTTGTGTGTTTTGGGGTTTAGTCCGTCCGTCCATCTGTCTGTCTGTCTGTCTCTACCCCTCTCTCTCTCTCTCTCTCTCTCTCTCTCTCTCTCTCATCCATGTCTCTCTTTCTCTACCTTTCTGTAAATGAATTGAGTTGAGCCTCCATGGTGACGGACCAATTACCTCCCCTCTTTCCTCCTGCACACAGGGAAGCAAATATGCAAAACAGACCTTTGTGAGATTTTTAGATTCAGAATGATTTCCCCAACCAGCCGTGTGGGAGCTATGGAATATGGAGGCTTAGACAGTCTATAACAGAGAGATCACTAGGGGAGTTATTGGAGGCCAAAACAGTAGCAAACCTCTGCTAGGGAGGCCAAAACAGAGAGACTACAACATGGCCCCTCTGGTAGAGAGGCCAAAACAGTGAGACTACAACATGGCCCCTCTGGTAGAGAGGCCAAAACAGTGGGACTACAATTTGATCCCTCTGTTAGAGAGGCCAAAACAGTGAGACTACAACATGGCCCCTCTGGTAGAGAGGCCAAAACAGTGAGACTACAATGTGATCCCTCTGTTAGAGAGGCCAAAACAGTGAGACTACAACATGGCCCCTCTGTTAGAGAGGCCAAAACAGTGAGCATACAATGTGATCGCTCTGGTAGATAGGCCAAAACAGTGAGAAAACAATGTGATCCCTCTGGTAGAGAGGCCAAAACAGAGAGACTAAAACGTGGCTCCTCTGTTAGAGAGGCCAAAACAGAGACTACAATGTGATGCCTCTAGTAGAGAGGCCAAAACAGTGAGACCCCAGCTCCCCTGTTGGAGCTGGTAACATAAGACATTCTACTGCCCTGTTGGAGCTGGTAACATAAGACATTCTACTGCCCTGTTGGAGCTAGTAACATAAGACCTTCTACTGTCCTGTTGGAGCTGGTAACATAAGACATTCTACTTCCCTGTTGGAGCTGGTAGCATAAGACATTCTACTTCCCTGTTGGAGCTGGTAACATAATACATTCTACTACCCTGTTGGAGCTGGTAACATAAGACATTCTACTACCCTGTTGGAGCTGGTAGCATAAGACATTCTACTGCCCTGTTGGAGCTGGTAACATAAGACATTCTACTGCCCTGTTGGAGCTGGTAACATAATACATTCTACTACCCTGTTGGAGCTGGTAACGTAAGACATTCTACTGCCCTGTTGGAGCTGGTAACATAAGACATTCTACTGCCCTGTTGGAGCTGGTAACATAAGACATTCTACTTCCCTGTTGGAGCTGGTAACATAAGACATTCTACTGTCCTGTTGGAGCTGGTAACACAATACATTCTACTGCACTGTTGGAGCTGGTAACACAAGACATTCTACTGCCCTGTTGGAGCTGGTAACATAAGACATTCTACTGTCCTGTTGGAGCTGGTAACATAAGACATTCTACTGCCCTGTTGGAGCTGGTAACATAAGACATTCTACTGCCCTGTTGGAGCTGGTAACATAAGACATTCTACTGCCCTGTTGGAGCTGGTAACATAAGACATTCTACTGCCCTGTTGGAGCTGGTAACATAAGACATTCTACTGTCCTGTTGGAGCTGATAACATAAGACATTCTACTGTCCTGTTGGAGCTGGTAACACAAGACATTCTACTGCCCTGTTGGAGCTGGTAACATAAGACATTCTACTGTCCTGTTGGAGCTGGTAACATAAGACATTCTACTGCCCTGTTGGAGCTGGTAACATAAGACATTCTAAGAAGGCCCACAGTCCACTCTATCACAAATCCATCAGAATAAACTAGGTCCAATTTAGCAGTCTTTTACTGCAATGGCTTTCACCTGGTAGACCCCCCACTGGTTCCCTTCTTCCAAATCGTTTATTTCAGTACATTGATAAAAATGGAATAATTAAAATAGTTAGTGTCCAGGAATTGGTTATGTAAGGTTGTATCGATCGCAGAGAACGTTGTCTAGTACGTTGTACAGACAGCTTGGATAACCAACGTGTTACAGTAAGAAGATTGTACACAATGCACTGTCAATATGGATTTAATGGGACTCCTCAGTGCTTCTCCTCAGTGCTCTCTCTTCCTTCCAGCACTCTTTATTTTCATTCTGTTTGGTCTTGTCTGCCTGAGCTCTCGTCTCTGATCCCTTTATAAAACGACCCAGTGCTGAGCACAGAGCACCACACACACTAGCCTGCTGTTCAGTCCAATGCATGTGAGAATATGAAAGATGGAGGGAGAGAGATCAAATGGCAATATTAATGACGGGGAATATTTCTGCTTTCTCTCTCGCTCTCTCCCTCTCTCACTATCTCTCTGTCTCTTTCACACACACACACACACACACACACACACACACACACACACACACACACACACACACACACACACACACACACACACACACATACACACACACACACACACACACACACACACACACACACACACACACACACACACACACACACACACACACACACACACACACACACACACACACACACACACACAGTGCTGAGAATCACATTGGTCTGCAGACTGAGAAGACAGTTGGTGTTCTATTTAAAGCTGTGTCAGAAGGAGATTAATCTGATTGACTCATTTCATCTGGCATTATGAATACTGAATAGGCCTACTGAATGATGATCTGTGACCTCAATTCTATTCTATTCACTTCCTTTATCCTTGAGGGGAACTATAGAACCTGTTCTCTATCTCCTGTGTGTTCTAGAATGTAGAGACCTGTTCCTATATATCGTCCCAGCCAGGAAACAACACAATCCTACATCTACCCGGGCCAGTACAGCATCTCAAATGTTTCAGAAGATATCGTTGGATTGTGTCTGAAGTTGACGTGTACCACAATGAGAATTGATTATGGTCTTGCCTCTGGGAGTTTCTAACTGAGAGGAGAGGCACTATGCAAGATGAACTTGATCCCTTCTTCTTGGAACGGAGACACACTGAGTCTAAGTCCCAAATGGCACCCTATTCCCTATGTAGTGCACTACTTTTGACCAGGCCTCATAGGGTTCTTGTCAAAAGTAGAGCACTAAATAGGTAACAGGGTGCCATTTGGGCAGAGGCCACACTGCCGATGAGGGGTGTTGACCTGCCTACCTATTGATGACTGGACTGCACTTTTTTGCTAGAGTAAGCATAGGTTCCCCTGGCCTCTCCCCGCAGGTTCACACACACACACACACACACACACACACACACACACACACACACACACACACACACACACACACACACACACACACACACACACACACACACACACACACACACACACACACACATATATCCCCCTACCAACACACATACACACCCTCCAATCAATGCAACAAAAAGAAATCTTTAAAATAAACACCACCCTGCCAGCCGGGCCATTGTACTTCTGTCAGTCGCTGCAGTCCAGTCCAGACAGGAGCCCAAAGGATGCCGACGCAATGCAGGGGAGAGAGCAGCACAGAGCAGGGGGAACTACGGGACTGGGACCTACGGTTACGGACAACGACCATTACGGACAACGACCATACCAGGGCCAATGCAAGGTACCTGGACCACTACTCCACTTCTACTTCTTAATGCCCTACTCCTTTAGAGTGTGGTAGTCCTCCAGGATAGTACTGTATGTTCCACTTTTCATAGTGTGGTAGTCCTCCAGGATAGTACTGTATGTTCCACTTTTCATAGTGTGGTAGTCCTCCAGAATAGTACTGTATTTGGGTTAACTAAAGTGTTACTGTGTTCTCCATCTCACTTTTGCTTGACAGGTTTGACATTCATTAATGTTAGTGTAGCAAATGTTTTGAAATGAGTTCATGTTTGAAATGAGTTCATGTTTGAGTTCATATTTGAAATGTGCAGTAAGGTGGTTTACCTACAGTAAGGTGGTTTACCTACAGTAAGGTGGTTTACCTACTGCATAATATACATTATAGTAGTCCTTCAGAGGGATTGGAAACTTTTCAATGAAACAAAAATCATTAATTTACTTCAATAGATAGGCTATCTCACGCTCTACTGTAAACTCCCCTCAGACTGTAGAGTAGACTAGGGGGAACATTTAGACTGTAGAGTAGACTAGGGGAAACATTTAGACTGTAGAGTAGACTAGGGGAAACATTTAGACTGTAGAGTAGACTAGGGGAACATTTAGACTGTAGAGTAGACTAGGGGAAACATTTAGACTGTAGAGTAGACTAGGGGAAACATTTAGACTGTAGAGTAGACTAGGGGAAACATTTAGACTGTAGAGTAGACTAGGGGAACATTTAGACTGTAGAGTAGACTAGGGGAACATTTAGACTGTAGAGTAGACTAGGGGAAACATTTAGACTGTAGAGTAGACTAGGGGAAACATTTAGACTGTAGAGTAGACTAGGGGAAACATTTAGACTGTAGAGTAGACTAGGGGAAACATTTAGACTGTAGAGTAGACTAGGGGAAACATTTAGACTGTAGAGTAGACTAGGGGAAACATTTAGACTGTAGAGTAGACTAGGGGAAACATTTAGACTGTAGAGTAGACTAGGGGAAACATTTAGACTGTAGAGTAGACTAGGGGAAACATTTAGACTGTAGAGTAGACTAGGGGAAACATTTAGATAGTAGAGTAGACTAGGGAAACATTTAGACTGTAGAGTAGACTAGGGGAAACATTTAGACTGTAGAGTAGACTAGGGGAAACATTTAGACTGTAGAGTAGACTAGGGGAAACACATTTAGACTGTAGAGTAGACTAGGGGAACATTTAGACTGTAGAGTAGACTAGGGGAACACATTTAGACTGTAGAGTAGACTAGGGGGAACACATTTAGACTGTAGAGTAGACTAGGGGAAACATTTAGACTGTAGAGTAGACTAGGGGAAACACATTTAGACTGTAGAGTAGACTAGGGGAAACATTTAGACTGTAGAGTAGACTAGGGGAAACATTTAGACTGTAGAGTAGACTAGGGGAACATTTAGACTGTAGAGTAGACTAGGGGAAACATTTAGACTGTAGAGTAGACTAGGGAAACATTTAGACTGTAGAGTAGACTAGGGGAAACATTTAGACTGTAGAGTAGACTAGGGGAACATTTAGACTGTAGAGTAGACTAGGGGGAACATTTAGACTGTAGAGTAGACTAGGGGAAACATTTAGACTGTAGAGTAGACTAGGGGAAACATTTAGACTGTAGAGTAGACTAGGGGAAACATTTAGACTGTAGAGTAGACTAGGGGAACATTTAGACTGTAGAGTAGACTAGGGGAACATTTAGACTGTAGAGTAGACTAGGGAAAACATTTAGACTGTAGAGTAGACTAGGGGAAACATTTAGACTGTAGAGTAGACTAGGGGAAACATTTAGACTGTAGAGTAGACTAGGGAAACATTTAGACTGTAGAGTAGACTAGGGGAAACATTTAGACTGTAGAGTAGACTAGGGGGAACATTTAGACTGTAGAGTAGACTAGGGGAAACATTTAGACTATAGAGTAGACTAGGGGAAACATTTAGACTGTAGAGTAGACTAGGGGAACATTTAGACTGTAGAGTAGACTAGGGGGAACATTTAGACTGTAGAGTAGACTAGGGGAAACATTTAGACTGTAGAGTAGACTAGGGGAAACATTTAGACTGTAGAGTAGACTAGGGGAAACATTTAGACTGTAGAGTAGACTAGGGGAAACACATTTAGACTGTAGAGTAGACTAGGGGAACATTTAGACTGTAGAGTAGACTAGGGGAAACATTTAGACTGTAGAGTAGACTAGGGGAACACATTTAGACTGTAGAGTAGACTAGGGGAAAACCACAACACATTCTGTATTTGCTTAACATCTACCGATCTAAGGTTAAGTCTGCAAGAGGGAGAGTTGGTGAGTTGCCTTTGATATCTCCCGCAGCAGTACTCATATTGATTACATTACAGTTGGATGGATCTGATTGACTTTAGTCAGTCTATAATCATCTGATTTTCCCTTCATGTTTTGGGGTGATAGAGTAACAGAAATAACAGTATACAGTCTGACACAACAGAATCAGTAGATTTAGAGACGCTTAGCAGTGTCTAGCAGGAGTTCTGATCTAGGATAAGTTTTACTTTTTAAATCATAATGAATAAGATTATATGGACAGGGGGAAGCTGATCCTGGATCAGAACTACTCTAACAGGCTCTATCTCCCTATATCCCTAGTCTTCCAGTCCAATAGTTTGACATACACTATCAATTCAGGTCCTCTGTTGGCCTGACATTAGGCTGATCTTCTGCCAGTCAGTGTAAGGATGGTAGAGCCACTAGCCAGTCAGTTTGAGGATGGAGAGCCACTAGCCAGTCAGTTTGAGGATGGTAGAGCCACTAGCCAGTCAGTTTGAGGATGGTAGAGCCACTAGCCAGTCAGTTTGAGGATGGTAGAGCCACTAGCCAGTCAGTGTGAGGATGATAGAGCCACTAGCCAGTCAGTTTGAGGATGGTAGAGCCACTAGCCAGTCAGTGTGTGGATGGTAGAGCCACTAGCCAGTCAGTTTGAGGATGGTAGAGCCACTAGCCAGTCAGTTTGACGATGGTAGAGCCACTAGCCAGTCAGTGTGAGGATGGTAGAGCCAATAGCCAGTCAGTTTGAGGATGGTAGAGCCACTAGCCAGTCAGTTTGAGGATAGTAGAGCCACTAGTCAGTCAGTTTGAGGATGGTAGAGCCACTAGCCAGTCAGTTTGAGGATGGTAGAGCCACTAGCCAGTCAGTTTGAGGATGGTAGAGCCACTAGCCAGTCAGTTTGCGGATGGTAGAGCCACTAGCCCGTCAGTGTGATAATAAATAATGGAAGGCCAGAGGGTTATAGAGGGCTTAGGGGGCCAATGAATTACTGGACTGCCCTGGGAGGGGCTCGGACTGTGTCCCAAATGGCATCCTATTCCCTACATAGTGCACTACTTTTGACCAGAACCCCTATAGGGGCTATGAAGGCAAGCGGTATCGGAGCGTCAAGTCTAGGACCTAAAGGCTCCTTAACAGCTTCTACCCCCAAGCCATAAGACTGCTAAACAATCAATCAAATGGCCAATGGACATATTTTAAAACCCTTTTAAGTTGTAGTTCATTTAAATTGCTTTGTGGTACAATGAGTAGCGCCCTTCATTCTGGTTAATCATGTCACATGACCTGGATTTGAACCTTTATTTTAAACTTCCAGAAATTAGAATTAGATGTATGCAAACATGTATGCAATTGTCTGAGGATGATGCAGGACCATCTGACATAAAAAGAACATGGGACAGTTTGATGAATAAGCTTTAAACAAAGATCCAGGTCATGTGACATGATTAGCCAAAACACAGAGCCCTCCCCCTGAAACCTCCTCCTTGGTGAAATAAATCTGGTCTCTTGTTTGTTTAATGTGGGAGCGAGATAGTCTTTTTAAATCATGCAACCATTTCATGTGATACAATCAGGGACCTCCTGTTTCCTTTGAAGAACACTAAACTGCATGAATTAGAGCACTTCAAATGTTGCCTATTTATAGACTGTTGAAGGGCATCTTTCTTCTAAAAGGCGCATTAATGACTTGATGGAGCGTTTGTGTGTTCTCTAAGAAAAACAGATACAGAGTAGAAGAATCATGTGACGTCATAGAACTAGGAAATGCTGGTGTATCTCTATCTTTTAACACACGCCCATCATTCTAGACAGTTCATTAAGATCTCATGCATATTCCTGCCCTCCTCTCTCCCTTCATTCTAGACAGTTCATTAAGATATCATGCATATTCCTGCCCTCCTCTCTCCCTTCATTCTAGACAGTTCATTAAGATCTCATGCATATTCCTGCCCTCGTCTCTCTCTTCATTCTAGACAGTTCATTAAGATCTCACGCATATTCCTGCCCTCCTCTCTCTCTTCATTCTAGACAGTTCATTAAGATCTCACGCATATTCCTGCCCTCCTCTCTCTCTTCATTCTAGACAGTTCATTAAGATCTCATGCATATTCCTGCCCTCCTCTCTCTCTTCATTCTAGACAGTTCATTAAGATCTCACGCATATTCCTTCCCTCCTCTCTCCCTTCATTCTAGACAGTTCATTAAGACCTCATGCATATTCCTGCGCAACGTCTCTCTCTTCATTCTAGACAGTTCATTAAGATCTCACGCATATTCCTGCCCTCCTCTCTCCCTTCATTCTAGACAGTTCATTAAGATCTCATGCATATTCCTGCCCTCCTCTCTCTCTTCATTCTAGACAGTTCATTAAGATCTCATGCATATTCCTGCCCTCCTCTCTCTCTTCATTCTAGACAGTTCATTAAGATCTCACGCATATTCCTGCCCTCCTCTCTCCCTTCATTCTAGACAGTTCATTAAGACCTCATGCATATTCCTGCGCAACGTCTCTCTCTTCATTCTAGACAGTTCATTAAGATCTCACGCATATTCCTGCCCTCCTCTCTCCCTTCATTCTAGACAGTTCATTAAGACCTCATGCATATTTCTGCGCAACGTCTCTCCCTTCATTCTAGACCCTTCATCAAGACCTCATGCATATTCCTGCCCTCCACTCTCCCTTCATCCCTTCATTCCTTGACCCATAACCTGCTACCCATGCATCTTTTATGATAAGGGACATACGTGCGTCTGCACAAAATCCCTCCTTTATGTTGTCACCCTGCCCTACTTAACAATTACTTCTGCTCACCCCCAACTCTAGAGGCATGTGTTATTCATTGACTATATTCCTCTATCCTTCCTTCCCTCTATCCTTCCTACCTTCCCTCTATCCTTCCTTCCCTCTATCCTTCCTTCCCTCTGTCCTTCCTTCCCTCTATCCTTCCTTCCCTCTGTCCTTCCTTCTCTCTATACTTCCTTCCCTCTATCCTTCCTTCCCTCTGTCCTTCCTTCCCTCTATCCTTCCTTCCCTCTGTCCTTCCTTCCCTCTGTCCTTCCTTCTCTCTATCCTTCCTTCCCTCTGTCCTTCCTTCTCTCTATACTTCCTTCCCTCTATCCTTCCTTCCCTCTGTCCTTCCTTCCCTCTATCCTTCCTTCCCTCTGTCCTTCCTTCCCTCTGTCCTTCCTTCTCTCTATACTTCCTTCCCTCTATCCTTTCTTCTCTCTATCCTTCCTTCCCTCTGTCCTTCCTTCCCTCTGTCCTTCCTTCTCTCTATACTTCCTTCCCTCTATCCTTCCTTCCCTCTGTCCTTCCTTCCCTCTGTCCTTCCTTCCCTCTATCCTTCCTTCCCTCTATCCTTCCTTAATTCCACCTCCAGAGGCATGTGTTATTCATTGACTATATTCCTCTGTCCTTCCTTCCCTCTGTCCTTCCTTTCCTATATCCTTCCTTCCCTCTATCCTTCCTTTCCTATATCCTTCCTTCCCTCTATCCTTCCTTCCCTCTGTCCTTCCTTTCCTATATCCTTCCTTCCCTCTATCCTTCCTACCTTCCCTCTATCCTTCCTTCCCTCTGTCCTTCCTTCTCTCTATCCTTCCTTTCCTATATCCTTCCTTCCTTCTATCCTTCCTTCTCTCTATCCTTCCTTTCCTCTATCCTTCCTTCTCTCTATCCTTCCTTCCCTCTATCCTTCCTTTCCTCTATCCTTCCTTCTCTCTATCCTTCCTTCCCTCTATCCTTCCTTCCCTCTATCCTTCCTTTCCTCTATCCTTCCTTCTCTCTATCCTTCCTTCCCTCTATCCTTCCTTTCCTCTATCCTTCCTTACTCCCACCTCCAGATGCATGAGTTATTCATTGACTAGACTCCTCTGTCCTTCCCCACTTTCACCTATACTGAGTAAATGATGAATGAGTTATTCCAAACTCCTCCATCATTCTTCCTCTCCTCCTCACACCATTCTACCTCCACTTCTCCTTTCTTGTCACCTCTCTCCTCCTCACTTACTCTAAATCTTCCTTTCTCTTTCCTCCTTTTCTGTCTATGGTGTTGCCTGCCTGCCTGCCTGCCTGCCTGCCTGCCTGCCTGCCTGCCTGCCTGCCTGCCTGCCTGCCTGACTGACTGTACTGTCCCCAATGCAAGACTGGCAATACTTCTGTTCTGTTCTGTCCTATTCTATTCTATTCTATTGTATTCTGCCATATCCCCAGCAACCCCTGCCAGCCTTCTGTTCTCCCTCCAGTGTGTGGGAAATAGCCAGCTAGAAAAGTGTTGATTGTACCCAGCCTGCTTTAAACAAGAATCCAGGGTGGTGGATCAGCCAAGCTACTGTACTGTACAGGGCCAAGGTGAACAGGAGGACAGGACAGTCTGCAGGGCTCGATGATGGACAGAACAGAACTGTTAAAGACACAAACTGGATAAATGATATGCACTCTCACTGTTCAGGGTTGTTGCAACAGGTGCGTCTTAAATGTTTGATATTTATCTCAGGGAAAGGAGGGTTCTCCTACTAAGACATTGTGGGAGCTTTTTTAATATAAAGGACAAAGTGTAAATTCCTAACCTGGCTGCCTTTCCATTTGATGGTAATCCACTGATTGTGATGGCGATCTCAAAGCACATTCCTGAAACGTCAAACGTCTGATCATGAAAAAGTGGCGGTAACTGATATGACCACTAGCCAACTGACATAACAGAATAAAACAGGCCAAACAAAACATGACCGTTTGGAGGGACTTTCCAACGGGGAGAAAGCAACAAGTCCATTCAGCCTGCTGCCCTTTCATATGTAAGTGACTGGTGACAGCAGACTCCATTCCAGACAGATCTATAAATAGAAATCCCACTCCCCCTTTTTCTCCCATTCTCTCTCCTCTCTCCTTCCCCCTGGCGCATTGTATTCTCCCCCCTATTGTTCCACTCCAGATAGACCATCACCGACCACTGAGAAGAGATGGGATCTGTGTGCGAGTGTGATTTTGTGTATATGTGCGTGTGTGTGTGAGTGTGTGATTGAGTGTGTGTGTGTGTGTGTGTGCGTGTGTGAGTGTGTGTGCGTGTGTGT
This sequence comes from Oncorhynchus mykiss, assembly GCF_013265735.2. Taxonomy (NCBI): domain Eukaryota; kingdom Metazoa; phylum Chordata; class Actinopteri; order Salmoniformes; family Salmonidae; genus Oncorhynchus; species Oncorhynchus mykiss. The sequence continues at coordinate 60,010,713 of NC_048587.1, forward strand.
GTGTGAGTGTGTGCCAGTTGGGAGAGAAGGGACCTGAGATGTTCTGCGTCAGAAACAATGGGTGGGCTCCTACCTCCTGCAGTTTAAAACCTGTTGTTCTAGAGGACCAACCACAGACATGCACACTGCCTATCCCTCCATCCCCACCGCTCTCTCGCTCTGTTCTCTCTCTCACTCCTTTCCCTCTCTCACTCCGTTCTCTCTCTCACTCCTTTCCCTCTCTCACTCCGTTCTCTCTCACTCCTTTCCCTCTTTCACTCCGTTCTCTCTCACTCCATTCTCTCTCTCACTCCTTTCCCTCTCTCACTCTGTTCTCTTTCTCACTCATTTCCCTCTCTCACTCCTTTATGTATCTCACTCCTTTCCCTCTCTCATTCCGTTCTCTCTCTCACTCTGTTCTCTCTCTTACTCCTTCCCATCTCTCACTCCTTTATCTCTCTCACTCTGTTCTCTCTCACTCCATTCCCTCTCTCTCTTCTTTTCCCTTCTTAAAGTATAGACCAGGGGCTCTAGGTTATGTAACTGGTAATACGGGTGTTAATTGACTGGGCTAATTCATACTCTCTCTGCTCAGCAGAAATGACTAATGTGACACAGTATAATGAATCATGTTTATCAACCGGAACAACAATGTCTGCACCCAAAATGGCACCCTATTCCTTATAAAGTGCACTACTTTTGACCAGGGCCCTATGGGTAGTAGAGCCCTATGAGTAGAAGAACACTATGGGTAGTAGAGCCCCATGGGTAGTAGAACCCTTTGGGTAGTAGAGCCCTATGAGTAGAAGAACACTATGGGTAGAAGAACACTATGGGTAGTAGAGCCCTATGAGTAGTAGAGCCCTATGAGTAGAAGAACACTATGGGTAGTAGAGCCCTATGGGTAGTAGAGCCCCATGGGTAGTAGAGCCCTATGAGTAGAAGAACACTATGGGTAGAAGAACACTATGGGTAGTAGAGCCCTAAGAGTAGTAGAGCCCTATGAGTAGAAGAACACTATGGGTAGTAGAGCCCCATGGCTAGTAGAGCCCTATGGGTAGTAGAGCCCTATGGGTAGTAGAGCCCCATGGCTAGTAGAGCCCTATGTGTAGTAGAGCCCTATTGGACATAATCAAGAAGTTTTGCATATTTATTGGAGCACTAAGATCAGCAATAATATGAATTATGTATGACCTTGATGAGGTGTGTGTGTGTGCGTGTGTGTGTGTATGAGTGTGTGTGTCTTTATTACTTTTCGGTATGTGAATCCATTTCACATGAATTGGTTCTCAGCAGTTTGACTGGGACTAGGTATCTGTCCCAAATGGCACACTATTCCATATATAGTGCACTTATTTGAACCCCTATGGGTCCTGGTCAAAAGTAGTGCACTATTTTGTGAATAGGGTGCCATTTGAGATGCAACCTACAGACTTGATTAATCCCATCAAATCCCTCACGCTAATGTGCCAATATACCAGCTGATTGGATGGATACTTGAGACTCCTCTCATATGATGTACCAAACTGTATTTCAGTAATAATGTCATGAATCTCTTGTGGACTGACCAAATTACGCAATATTCTAGTTCTGGGTTAACCAATATTATATTGCCATCTCCTGGAAACTAAACTAATAAGGTTTGTTTCAAACGGAATATAGCATATTTAGATTCCAGGCTAATTGCCTACAGCTTTTGACGTCTGAAGTAAGGCCGATTCCACAACCATGGTCTGTGGAGAGCTCAGTGGCAATTAATTGGAATTATGGCCTTAGTTAACATGCATCCAATTCCACAGACATGTTCCTAATCTAAAAAACGAATCACAAAAAATCGATTCCAGTTTGTAAGGCTACCTCAGGGTTCCACAAAAGTGGAATGCATTTCTGACCACCGGTAGGTGGCACTGTTGCAATGTTCGCCAGAAACCCCGAGGTGTGCAAGCGGATGGAGATTGGAGAGTGCAATTGCCCCTATCTATCTGTGCGTGTTCAAATGATGTAATGCAACGGCATATGTGTGGGTGAGAAGGGAGAGGGATCATGTTATTTTTCTCCGTGGTTAAACTGGATTTACAGTACCGGGCTCGCGCTGTCCCCAATTGAGTGGCATTATCATGTACGGCGATGGAGAGGGCACTGTTTGGGACAGAGTCGGACGCCCCCGACGGGACTGCATGTGCTACCTCGGACCTCCGACAACTTTGATGCCCATGTAAGAATTATGATGAAGTTCTCAGTAGACTAGACTGTTCCAAAATTAGATAGGCTACATTGCATAGTAGCCTATGGAGTCAGTAAGTGCGTATACAACTAGGCTGTTGTTGGAAAATGTTATTCATGCGTCCATGCGGAAAAGCAATTGCGGATAAAATAACCTTTGATAAATAGCCTAAACCAGAATCACAAGTTAATTAGTCTAAGTCTACTCTAAATGGTTACCTTCTGTTCAATTTTGACTGTTAACTGTTTATCTCACGGACTCTGTGTTTTATTTTACCTGCGACTGCATTACCTGCACTGAAAAAAATCGATTCCAGGTTGTAGGATAAAATTTAGATTAAAAAAAATGATATTCCTATATATGAAAGTTACAGTAACACATTAGTATCCAAACAATGGAATTAAATCAGTCTATATGACTGTAAGCATGAATAATCCAGCTGGCGACTGAGCTGATGATAGGCGAAAGCTATCAGATCAACAGAAACGAATTCTTCAAGTTGACGAGTTGTGTTCATGTCATGCGAGTCCCTGAACATCAGCATAATAACCTGCCGTTTAAACAGTCGGCAATTAGCCTAGAACATAATGACACGGAGCAATACTCCAGTGGACACGACATAATTAACGACGCGCATTCCCCATACAAATAACGATCAGATAGGATAGGCTACTCATCTCTGATTTCCCAGCGTAGGCTAGGCATACAACGCCTCAAGGTGGCTGGGAGCCGCAAGAAAGAAAAACAATGGTAACATATACTAGTATAGTTTTATGTTTTTCCCTGTGCCGTTGGAGAATATTATCCAGAGGAAGAGATGCCTAGGCTTACTGGTACAATGAAGCGCTCCAGTGCGCGCACTGGCGCACGCCTCATAGACTGTCACAAATGTTTTGTCCTCATCCTTCCAAATCACGTTGAATCGATTCATTCATTAGCTACTAAAGCCTACGCGTAGGCTATCTTAACTTTCTCGTTTTTAATAAGGATTGCACAGTGCATTCATATACAGTACACAGCACTGCACTGCGGTCGCCCAGTCACTTTCGCTTAGCTTCTCTCTCCATCTCTGCCCCTCTTGAGCACATGGTCAGTGAAGGATGAAGATTTCCGGCTCTATGGCCTCCCAGCAGCGGCGTGTGGCTTCCACCATTGTTGGAGGGAAACTAAACCAGCTCTTAACATTAGTGGTTGACTGAGTTGAAATTGACGGTGGGGAATCATGTTTTATCTTGTCCCGTCGACCACGGCCCTTCCGTCCGCGCGCATTAGAACTCTCGCAATCCGCTTGGTCTGAACGGGCCGCACCTCCGGCTCATGGTTCCTGACACTCTTCTAACCACATCTCATGTCATACTCTTTCTACAGCGGGATGCGGAAGTCTCCCGATGTGAGTCCCAGACGGCTTTCGGACATCAGCCCCCAACTGAGACAACTGAAGTATCTGGTTGTGGACGAGTCTATCAAAGAGGACACTTTAAAATCGTCCCGTTCCTTTGAAGACATTAACAGCGCGTCGATAGAGGAGAGGATCTTGAGGATCACTGGATACTACGGC